>NW_011495044.1:5962343-5979670 GCF_000754665.1 Bison bison bison | reverse complement strand
ACAGCTGCATATCTGAGGTTATTGATATTTCTCCCAGCAATCTTGATTCCAGCTTGTGTTTCTTCCAGTCCAGCGTTTCTCATGATGTACTCTGCATATAAGTTAAATAAACAGGGTGACAATATACAGCCTTGACGTACTCCTTTTCCTATTTGGAACCAGTCTGTTGTTCCATGTCCAGTTCTAACTGTTGCTTCCTGACCTGCATACAAATTTCTCAAGAGGCAGATCAGGTGGTCTGGGATTCCCATCTCTTTCAGAATTTTCCACAATAAATCTGCCTGCAATGCAGGAGCCACAGGTTTGATCCCTGGGTTGTTGGGAAGATCCCCTAGAGAAGGAAATGGCAACCCTCTCCTATATTCTTGCCTGGAAAATCCTATAGACAGAGGAGCCTGGCAGGCTAGAGTCCATGGGGTCACAAACAGTCGGACACGACTGAGTACATAAACTACTATATTATTACCTTACATGGCAAGGAGCACTTTGTGGATGTGATTTAGTTAAGGATCTTGAAATGGGTAGATAATCCCAGATTATCCAGGTTATTGTAATCACAGACTAATCATCACAGTCCTTATATGAGAGAGGCAGCAAGATCAGAGTCAAAGAGAGAGATATGAAGATGCTACACTGCAGCCTTTGGAGATGAAGGAATGGATCATAAGCTGAGAAATCCTCCCTAGAAGCTGGAAAAGGCAGGGAAGTGGATTCTCCTGAAGAGCCTCCAGAGGAATGCAGCCCTGCCCACACCTTGATTTGGGGCAAATAAAACTCATTTTTGGACTCGAGAACAAGAAGAGAATAAATTTGTGCTAAGTCACTACATTTGTGGTAATTTCATTACAGCAGCAATAGGAAGCTAACACACTGCCTGGCTGAGCACCCGGTTCTCATAACATCTCCCGGCGTGTAAGAGGTACCTCCAGGTGCTTCTCTGGTGATGCTTCCAGTGTCGGGTCCTGGGGAGCATCTCAGAAGGTC
Source organism: Bison bison bison (assembly GCF_000754665.1). Classification (NCBI taxonomy): domain Eukaryota; kingdom Metazoa; phylum Chordata; class Mammalia; order Artiodactyla; family Bovidae; genus Bison; species Bison bison. Next base: position 5,978,686 of record NW_011495044.1, on the reverse strand, counting down.
TCCTTGGTGTGCTAAGTCCCACAGCCTCTCATGGGCAGACCTGGGGGAAGAATATGATATCTCTGACTGGCCACAAATTCCACCTTCTCTTGGCCTCTGCTGCTCCTGTCCAGCCACCTGGTTGCTCCAGGCTGAGGCAGAAGGACAAAGAGAGGACCAAGATGCAGTCCCTGCCCTTCAGAAAGGGAGGCATCTGAGAGCACCTGGGGTATCTGAGCATGCCCTGTAGCCTGGGGCCCTGGTGGGGAACGACTCCACCTCTCCCTTCTCGGTTTTGACTAAGACCTACCCAAATACATTTCATACAACCACCCAACCCACACATTTGTGTGTGTATGTATGTACGTGTGTGTGTGTAGGACTATACTTAAGTCTTTGAGAGAGAGCACTTAATACATGTGACATGTTCTGATTATGTTTTATTCTATGCTATGTTTTACTATAAAAATGCTGGTGCCAACTTATTAAAGTGATTTTTCAACCCACTGCTTTTAGATGGTTGTGTCAACACGCCCTTACTGGTCTCTGTCTCTAAACAGTGGTTCTCAAGCAGGTATTATAGTTGCCTAGGAATTTTTAAAAAGGCCCATCCTCCAGAAATTCTGCTGTCACTGGTCTGGGGAGGAATCCAGGCATCAGTATTTCTGCACAGATTCTCAGGTGAGTCACGCCTGCAAAGCAGGGCTGAGAATCACAGCTCAAGAACCACGGCTCTAGGCCCACACCCACCATCACATGAATCTGCTGAAAGTTGATTCAAGCAACGACAAGTACCTTCTCAGAATATTTCATTGCAGCACACACTGCTACTGCTACTGCTGCTAAGTCGCTTCAGTCGTGTCCAACTCTGTGCAACCCCATAGACGGCAGCCCACCAGGCTCCCCCATCCCTGGGATTCTCCAGGCAAGAACACTGGAGTGGGTTGCCATTTCCTTCTCCAATGCATGAAAGTGAAAAGTGAAAGTGAAGTCGCTCAGTCATGTCCGACTCTTCATAACCCCATGGACTGTAGCCTACCAGGCTCCTCCGTCCATGGGATTTTCCGGGCAAGAGTACTGGAGTGGGGTGCCATTGCCTTCTCCACACAAACACACACAATTCCAGACCCCTTGCCTCTCATGAATAGGTCCCATCAGACATTTGCAGGCTTGTTCTCCAGATACCACACCCTTTGCCCTGAAGCATTCTGAAGATTGTTTCCCACTGTCTGCTCCTAGACTGGAAAAGCCCTTCCCTGTGTCCTCCTTCAAGCCCTGACTCAGGTTACACTCCCTCTCAGGAGCCTCCCCCACATGTCCCTGTTTCCCTCAGTCCAGCACCAAAACTCAGCCCTCAACCACTGTGCTCAGGGATCACCTATTACCTACCTGCCTTCTTCACTTGTGTATTAACTGTGCTTGCTTATTCTCTGTTTTCTTGATGCCCTGGCATGGAGGGCCTTGCCCACCAGGGAGAAACTGCCTCTCCCAAGAGCTTGCTAATTACCAGAGACAGTAAACGACTCCCCTGCAACTGAGGCTTTCAGATCAAACCAACCAACCCAAACCTACCCTCCAACCACTTTCTTTATTGGACTCTCTCGGGGCTCTTACACTCTGGGGCCAGAATCACCCCAGGACCATGTGACAGACAATTTAGGACAGCCCCGCACCCACCGAGCCTGCTGAAATTATTCAAACTAGCAATTCTGAAACCTGCCTGCCCTGCCTTGCCCGGTGCTCCCCGTCTCTGCTCCTGCCTCCTGAATAACTTGGTGCTTCCCCATTTGGTCTTGCAGGGTGTAACCTGCCCTCCCCCACCCCCCATCTCCCGGGAGCTGCGAGTAGCACAGTCTTTTCAATGGTAACTATGGCTGATCTGTTGCCCTCACCATACCTGAATAGCAATAAAGTCTACCTTTTAAAAACAATTGGTCTATGAACTCCCCCAACCCCTTCTACTAACACTGTCTTGCATTGAGTCCTCCCTGAATGACAGGCTCTGCAGTCAGCCTTTTCCCTGCACCATCTCATTTGTCCTTGGCAGCCTGGTGAGGCAGGTACTGACCACTCTCAATTTACACAAGAGGAGCAAAGCCAGCCACTGACAAAGCCAGGATTCAAACACAGGTCCATCCGGCTCCCAAGTCAGCTCCAGGTTCCCCCCTATAGGAGTGGTCTCACACTCAAAGTCTCCAATCTCAACCACAGGATCTTTGCAAACAATACTGCTAGGCACAGCTACACAGCAGTCACAAAGGGCCTGGCATGGAGCAAAGGGACAAGAGGAATCCACCTGCTGTTGCTTGTCACACCAGATATCCTTACGCTGCTTCCTTCCAGAAAGGGCTCCAGAAGGGTTTCCCACCCAGGTGCCATTTAGACTAGCCTTATCGAAGAACCATAGCCCATTAATGCCTTCTGATCTCATTTCTCTATTGCATTGTGTGGAGAAAACACACTCTGAAGGGCACCTACCACAAACATCAGGCTGTCACGGATGTGTCAAACCAAGGCTCCAGGCTTCAAGCACCAAGATCAATCCTGCCCCTTCCCTTTAATTAATTCTCTCATCCCTGTTGTGTTTAACATAGACTGGAGCCTATTCCTCAGATGAGTTCATTTGGCTCTGCAAGAGGGGATTCCCAGAGATGCTTTTTTCTGAACAAGCCGTCTTGTCAGTGTAACGTCTGTGAGTATAGCTTTCTACTTGAGCTCTGTTATAATACCAAGTGGTCCTTGTCCCTTGAAACTAGCCTTAGGAGTTACAAATGACACCCTGGTGAACAGCTTAACGCTGCCTACTATAAGCAGGTTACTTACTTATTGTACTAAAGGGGAGACAGGGTCCACCCAAAACAAAGTTCAGAGCTCTTGCCTTTTAAAATCCATATCTCAGCTCTTCCACAAGAATGTCATTCTTTTAAAAAAAATTATTTATTTTACCTGGCTGAGTCAGGTCTTAGTTGCAGCACATAGGATCTTTAGTTGTGGCATACAAACTCTTGGTTGCAGCATGTGGGATCTAGTTCCCTGACCAGGGATCAAACCTGGGTCCCCTGCATTGGGAGCACAGAGTCCTAGCCACTGGACCACCAGTGAAGTTTCATGAATGTTGTTCTTATAGATGATATCTGCACACAGTATCACTTCCACGGACAACATCCAGAGGAACTGTGGGCATTTAGTGGGGACCCAAAGATGGCACCAGAACAAGGGTCCTTGTTGCCCCAAATCCTTAAGCACAGGAACTCCTGAAGTCACCAAATGATGCCATCTGTGCCCTGATATCACAGTGTGACATTTTCCCCCATAGAGCCAGGGAGCCCCACAGTCTCACCTGGGAGCTCAAAGGCTGGTGACCCCTGTAAAGAGGTTCCGCTGACCCTGCCTCTGGTCCAGAGCCTCATATGGCTGGATCTACATGGCTTCAGAGAGGGCTGCTGAGGGGCAGTGCCCTGAAAGTCAGTCCAAGCAGGAATTGTTAGCTACAAAAGGAAAGAAAATGTGTTTTAGCAATCATGGGGTGCCATATACAATGGTCAACAAACAGGATTCCATTGCTGGCGCAACCCTTGGCCAGGGACCTCTCCACCCTGTTTCCTACCCACCCCACCCTACTCCCTTCCCCTTGACTAACTCTTTGCTCCAGGATTGGGTGCAGGGTGGTTTTCATCTCAACTCCTCCACTTACTGATTGTGTGAGCTTAGTCACATTATTCAGCATCCCGAGGCCTCAGTTTCCTAATTGGTAAATTGGAGGTAAAAGTAGTTCTTACCTTATAATATTATGAAGGGTTCTTGAACGTAAAAGGCTTAACTCTGCCCAACATAGTGATAAATGCATAAACCAGTCTCAAACTTCCTGGCCTTCGAGTGTGTTCTTCCCTCTGCCCCAAATTCCCTTTCTTCTTATTAGCCTGGAGAATTCCTACTTTCCTTTCGAGGTTCACCCCTGATGATATCTCTTCTAGGAAGTGTTCCCCATCCCCCTCCAAGCTGTCTCCATGGCTTCCTCCATGCTCCCACACAATAGTGCTCCCTCACCAACAACAGCAGTAAACACACTCGGGTACCATTTTCTTTTCACAGTTCTCACTGAACTGTGACATCCTGAGGGCAGAAATTATGTCATCCACCTTTGGAGCCCCAAATTGTGGTTCCATTCCTCTTATAAAGCAGACACTCAGTAAAAGTTGGCTGATTTAATCTACGTAATGGATTAGTTGTGCTCGTTAATGAGGGAGAAGCAAGGAAAACACACAGAGGGGTCCGACAACCACATAAGGCATAGCGGGATTCAGCATCTCTTTGAGAAGTGTAAATAATAAACCCTACAGCTGTGATGGTCTACGCTACTGATTTAATTCATCTGCGGTAGGACCTGGGAATCCAATATTCTTTAATGGTTCATATGTGATTCTGCTGTGTAGCCAGATTTGAGGACTACTACTCTCCCATCCTGTCCTAGGAGTTCAAAGGAGAGGCAAGTCCTAGGACTTTCCATATCCACACAGCCTGGCCACATCCCTCTAGGAGTGGCGTCTACCCACAGGGGCTGGTCTGTTGGCTCCAATCTGGCCACTGAGCATCATGGGAAAGGTAGAACAAGTTAAGAAAGATGGGCTGTACTATGGAGAACAGTATGTGCGGTGCTGTTCTGTGCTTGGTCACTCCGCCATGTCCAGCTCTTTGTGACCCCATGGACTGTGTAGGCCACCAGGCTCCTCTGTCCAAGGGATTCTCCAGGCAAGAGTACTGTGGGTTGCCATGCCCTCCTCCAGGGGATCTTCCCAACCCAGGGATCGAATCCAGGTCTTCTTCATTGCAGATGGATTCTTTACCATCTGAGCCACCAGGGAAATCCACAAATACTGGAGTGGGTAACCTATCCCTTCTCCAGGGGATCTTCCCAATCCAGGAATAGAACCGGATTCTCCTGCATTGCAGGCAGATTCTTTACCAGCTGAGCTATCCGGGAAGCCTTGGAGAACAGTATGGAGGTTTCTTAAACAGCTAAAAATAGAGCTATCATATGACCCTACAATCTCTCTCTTGGGCATATATCTGGAGAAAAACATAATCCGAATGGACACATGCACTCTAGTGCTCATTGCAGCACTATTAACAATAGTTAAGATGCGGAAGCAACCCAAGTGCCCATCTATAGAGGAATAATTTAAGAAGATGTAGCATATACACCCTGTGGAATATTACTCAGCCATTAAAAAGAAGGAATTAACATCATTTGCAGCAACATGGATGGACCTAGAAACTGTCATACTGGCTGAAGTCATAGAAAGAAAAATATTATACGATATCCTTTATGTGTGGAATCTCAAAAGAAATCATGCAAATGAACGTATTCTCAAAACAGAGAATGAACTTATGGTTACTAAAGGGGAAGAATGGGAGGAAGGGATAGTTAGGGAGTTTGAGAGGGAAATGTACACACTGCTATATTTAAAATGGATAACCAACAAGGTTCTACTGTATAGCACAGGGAACTCTGCTCCTTGTTATGTGGCAGCCTGGATGGGAGGGGAGTTTAGGGGAGAATGAATACCTGCATACGTGTGGTTGAATTCCTTTGCTGTCCACCTGAAATTATCACAACATTGTTAATCAGCTACACTATATTTTATTTACATAAAATGAAAAAAATTTTTAAAGAAAAAGGGATCAACAGACAGGTGGGGTGCAGAGGACAGGTGAGAGGGGTATGGGCTGAGGAACAGGATCCAAGTCAGGCCAAACTCAAGATCTTTCAAGACCCATGTCGACCCTCACTTCTCCTGAGAAGCCTTCACTTGAGCATCTCCATGCCCTAAAGCTCTCTGCAGTTTTCCCCAGCTCAGAACTCTCCTGTGTGTATCATCCTTGAATCTCAGGGACCCTCAGATGATGGGTGAATGCCAAGGTAAAATCAAAAGTTTGAATTACAGAGCATTTTAACATCTTAAAAGAAAAGCAGGTTAGTTGCCTTCACAGGTAAAAGGTTCTCCCACTAAAACCTAACAGATTGGACCCAAAGCTTCACAGAGGAAGAGGAGAGTCATCTGCAATTAGCACGCTGCTATATGTAAACAGCAGCCTCAGAGTAGTTGAAAATCGTTTGTTTGCTTGTGTGAATTAACATTCCCTTGCAATATTATGATAACAATGGTCTACCTTAGTTTCTCTGCACACCCCACCTAATCTTGTTTACATTCTTATTAATAGTGAAAAGGAAGCCTGGTTTTTACTGGCTTCAAATCATCCTAGACTGCAAACCACTGAAGTCTGAATTAATGAGCTTAAACCGTATGCATTTGCATCCTGAAGCTGTCTCAGCTCTCCTTACACGGGCTTTCCTTCAAGGACCATCTCTCCTACCTCCTTCCTCATGGCAGATTCTACCATGATCCTGTCTGCAGACAAGAAAGTAGAAGCACAGGAAGCTGATGCAAATTGCCTGAGTTGCACAGCATTCAAGGGAATCTGTCCTGGGATCTGTGTTCTGAATCATAAACATCCCAGTCCTGGGAAAAAGATTCAAATTCTAGCTCTGCCATCAACTGTGTTCTCTTGCACTAGTCAGCGTGCCTGACCAGCCCTGGTGCTTCCCCGTGTGGCCCTCTCAAGCATGGTGTGCTCCCAGCTATGAGAAACTCTGAGTAGCAAACTATCTTCTCAATGACAATTATTCCCTGATCTATTGGCCTCATCGTACTTGAACTTGGTTCCACATCTGTGAAATGGGGATAATGTTGCTGACCTCTCAGGTTTGTTACAGGGATGAAATGAGATGATGCATGTAAAGCACTTAATGTAGCAGCTGCAGCAAAGTAAAAACCTAATGATAGGGAGTATTATCACTAGCCTTGTTCCCATTGTTTTATACTCTTTGCTCCTAACTCCCACACTTTACAGGTAAGGAAACCAAGACCTACAGATGTGTGGCATAGGCATCCTGCCCAGGGTTATGTGGCAAGTGGATGAATGGGCAGCACTGGAACTTGGGTCTCCTCCAACAGCCCCTTTCCAGCTGCTGGATTCTCATGCTGGGGTCCTGCCTTCCCTTCTACAGATGCTGTGAATCATCAGGACCAGTCTTCACACAAACACACACACACACACACACACACACACACACACACCCTAACTCTGTTTGCTCCCACTAAGGAGGTCTTGTTTTTAAGGCACACCTGCAGATGAAACCATCAAGGTTTTCCTATTCCTTTGCTCCCTAGTTTACCTAACATGCTTTTCAACATGTGACAACAGTAACAGGAGATGGTGTGAGTACACATGGCTGCCTTTATAAAGCCTGTAATCCAAACCATTCAGGGGAACAGAGTGCGTTCCATCCAAGTCCACTTTTCTTTAGCTCTCTAGTTCTTTCCTAATTCTTCAAAGGGTGTAGGAGGGAGGGTGCCTCACTTCTCCTACCTCTCCAAAATGTCATCAGCAGCAGCTGCCTGGACTCACTGCGGCACAGAACACAGTGGAAACCTCCCAGATCCAAGAGTTCCATCCCTCCTCTACACCAAACTCTGTCTCCCGGCTGTGATGTCCTTTCCTGGGCCAGGACCATCCAATACCCAAGTCTTTCTGAAATTAAACCCCCCTGCATCCAATTTGAGCAACACAGTAATTTAAATAGTATTGGATTTTAAGCCAAAGTATAAAACAAATATCAGTGAGTCCATACAGAGATAAATAAACAAGCACATGAATCGATAAATAGGAGGAAGAGGGCAATCTCTTGCAGAAGAATTCCAAATAACTTATGTAGATGCTCTGCCCACAAGAAGGTGGAACCTAACTCCCCATGTGTACATGTGGGTTGTGACCAGTGACATCTTTCTGAAGAAGACAGTACAGAAGGGAGGAATAAAGAGTCACTTTTCAGTGGAGAAACCTGACCCACACGACCTCAGCCAGGTGATCAAGTATAAACATGATAAATCATGTGGGTTGTATGTACCTTGATATGATGAGTTGAAAATGGTATCTCACCTCTGGGGTCATCCCTCCTAAAATTCATAATCCAGGCTAAGCATGAGAAAAATATCGGACAAATTCCAGCTGAGGAACATTCTGTAAAATACCTGACCAGCGCTCCTCACAACTATCAAGGACATTAAACAAACAAACAAAAAAAAAGAATCCAAGGAACTATCACAGCCAAGAGGAGCTTAAGGAGATAGGATGACTAAGTGTAACGTGGGATCCCAGGTGGGATCCAGGAACTGAAAAGGAGCCTTAGGGAAAACCATCTAGTCAAGGCTATGGTTTTTCCTGTGGTCATGTATGGATGTGAGAGTTGGACTGTGAAGAAGGCTGAGTGCCGAAGAATTGATGCTTTTGAACTGTGGTGTTGGAGAAGACTCTTGAGAGTCCCTTGGACTGCAAGGAGATCCAACCAGTCCATTCTGAAGGAGATCAGCCCTGGGATTTCTTTGGAGGGAATGATGCTGAAGCTGAAACTCCAGTACTTTGGCCACCTCATGGGAAGAGTTGGCTCATTGGAAAAGACTCTGATGCTGGGAGGGATTGGGGGCAGGAGGAGAAGGGGACGACAGAGGAGGAGATGGCTGGATGGCATCACTGACTTGATGGACGTGAGTCTGAATGAACTCCGGGAGTTGGTGATGGACAGGGAGGCCTGGAGTGCTGCGATTCATGGGGTGGCAAAAAGTCGGACATGACTGAGCGACTGAACTGAAGGAAGTCTGAATGAAGCGTGGACTTCAGTTAATAAAAACGTATCAATATCGTTTCATTAAGTGGGATCAATCTACCACACTAGGTAAGATATGATGATGGGACCTGGTAGTGGGTTATATGGGAACTCTCTGTACTTTCTTCAGACTTTTTCTCTAAACTATTTGAAATAAAAATACATTTCAAAAACAAAACCAAACAGAAGAAAACCTCCTTAGATAGTCCAAGACAGACCTGATTTTGTTGCATGACCTCGGAATCATGAATAATGCTGTTGATGGGGGGGACCCTTTGTTCACCAGTCTCAGAGTTCTCAAGGTGGGGCAGTGGGAGAGGGAGCCTGTCTCCCCTTTCCCACCAACTCCCTTTTCATCTGCTTTCTGTTCTCACCTTTCACACAGCATTCGCCCTGAAGCAAAGGATTCCTCTGCTTGAATAAGCAAAAATGACTGACCTAGTCCAGACCCATTGGAAAATGTCCAGAGAAAGGAAGGGGCATCTTCTGGTAATGCACCAAGGGCATGACAGAGCTGGAGCTGGAATCCCACAGGGCGGGCACCTGAGACCATCCCCCAGGTGTTACCTAGGATCTCACCTGTGAGCTTGGAGTTCCTTGAGGCAGGGACAGTGCCTGGTTCAGCTGTGTCTGTGGGACTCAGACGTGGGACAGGGACTCAGATGTGGGACAGCAAGTCCTCAGGAATGACTGAGCGACACTGTTTCCATCATGTGATTGTTCCAAAATGCCAATGCCGTGTATAACTAAATCACTCTTCAGGAAACCTGAAACTAAACCACACTGTAAATCAGCTATATTCCAATATAAACATTTTAAAAGAGATAAACCCTCCAAATACCATTTTGCTTTTACTAAAATGCCAGTACCATTCAAACCTAAAAATCCTGCTGGCATATCAGAGAATTTCAAAGTTAAGGCCTCTCTGGTCTGTGTCCATATATCTGGTTTTACTAAAACAGTCTCTTCTAGCGAGCTTATGTACTGGAGATCAACTTTAGACATTCATGCATACATCCATTCATTCATTTTAAAAGATTTATTGAGCATCTCCTACACATTATGAACAATAGCAATAATAATAATTCATACAATAAGCATTCATTGAGTACCAGCTCTGTGTCAGGCTCAGTCCAGGCATGACAGATACAACCCTGAACAAGAGAGACACATCACCTTTCTGCCTTAAGAGGTATCCCTAATTGTTATTCGATGCTTCCTGAGTGCCAGGCATTTGTGCTCAGAATCTTTCATTTAATCCTCACAATAGCCCTAAAAAGTCAATACTATTGATGTTCCTGGTTTTTTTCTTTTTTTTTAATTCTTAATTATTTTAAACAATTTTAAAGGTTACACACTGTTTGCAGTTATTACAAAACATTGGCTAGATTCACATGTTGTACAATACATCCTTGAGCTTATCTCATACCCAGTAGTTTGTACTGCCCATTCCCCAACCCCTATTTTTCCTCTCCCCACCCCCACTGGTAACTACTACCTCCTTCTCCATACCTGTGTCTGTTTCTTTTTTGCTATATCTGCTAGTTGCATTTTTTTTATTTCACATATAAGTTATATTTGTGATAACAGTATTTGTCTTTCTTTGTCTGACTTATTTCACTTAACATAATGCTCTCCAAGTCCATCAACGTTGCTGCAAGTGGCAAAATTTCTTTCCTTTTTATGGCTGTGTAGTATTCCATTGTGTGTATGTATGTATGTATATATGTGTGTGTAATATATCACATCTTCTTTATCCATTCATCTGCCGATGAACACTTAGGTTCCATATCTTGTCATTGTAAATGCTGCAATGAACATTGAAGTGCAAGTATCATTTTTAATTAGCGTCTTTGCTTTTTGGGGATATATACTCAGGAGTGGAATTACTGGGTTATATGGTAGTTCTATTTTTAGTTCTTTGAGAAACGTCCATACTGTTTTCATAGCAGCTGTACCAATTTACATTCCCACCAACAGTGTATGAGGGTTCCCTTTCCTCCACATCTTTATCAACATTTGTTACTTGTGTTCTTTTGGATGATAGCCATCCTGACCGATGTGAGGTGATATCTCACTGTGGTTTTGACTTCCATTTCCCTGATGACTAGCGACACTCAGCATCATTTCATGCACCTATTGGCCACTGGCATTTTCTCTTTGAAAAAATGTCTATTCAGTTCTTCTGCCGATTTTTCAATAGAGTTGTTTGATTTTTTTGATGTTGAGCATATATGCTATTATATATCGATCCTTGTTGGTCATATCATTTGGAAACATTTTCTTCCATTCAGCAGGTCTTCTTTTTGTTTTGTTGATTGTTTCCTTTGCTGCACAAAAGCTGTCCGTTTAGGTCCTGTTAATTGTCCCCATTTTTTCAGATGAGAAAGCAGAAGCCTAGTTACCTGTCCAAAGTCACTCCTTCGATAGGTAGTCGAACTGGGATTTGAACCTGGGCATTCCTTATTGAGAACACTTGTCCTCAGTGTCCACACGGGGAGTCAGCGAGGGTCTTGGGTGCCTGGCTGGTGAAGAAAACACTCCAGGCACCACCGTCAAATGGAAAATAAAGCAGCCTTTTATTCCCAACAACTGGCCAAGAGCTGACGTCCCTTCCTCACCCCCTTACGTGCAGGACTACAGAAGGACCCTGAGGCCGGGAGGAAGGCTCTGCCAGGAGACCTGAGCAAGGTCTCCTTTCTCAGCGCTCCTGAAGCTGAGCCGGAAGTCCCTCCCCGCCGCCCCGCCACCCCCACCCCACGACTTCCTCCCGGGTTCAGAGGCAGAAGCTGAGGAGAGGAGGGTGGCGGGGCGGGTGTCTGACGGGATTAACAGGCGGAGGAGGTGCAGAGTCTCTGTTCCTGCCTTGAAGACACAGACACCCCACCCACTAGCACAGTTTGTTCAAGAGGATGTCCTTACTCTGACCAGATTATCAACACGTGATGAGAGGTGCTCAGTCAGGAAGGGCTGAGAGGGGGCCCTTCCCTGGGAGGAAGGGAGGCCCATCGCTTTCTTGTCTCTGAGCAGAGAGGAGACAAGAGGAGAGGGGGAGAAACGTATCCTCACGGCACCGTGGGCACAGGTGACACGAGGAGAATAAGACGTGGTTTCTGTTCCACAGTGACTCACACTAGGGTGAAGTCCGCTAAAACTTATCCATGAGTAACAATCCAGCAGGACTGGATGAGCTGGTTAAGAGGTAGGAGGGGTTTCCTGGAGGAGGCATCAGGCCTTCATGCCAGGTGGGTTTTGAAGGCTGTGTTGGAGTCTTCAACCAGAGAAGGGGTAGGAAGAACTCAGCAGAGAAGGCACAGAAGTCCCAGTCTGGAGACTATTCTCAGGTGGTGGGTGTGCCTGGGGCATGGAGAGTCCTGACAGGAGCCTGAAGAAACTCTGCTGGGAGGATGGGCTGGAGCCAGACTGTGTGGGGCCTCGTGGGATGCTGGCGAGCTTGGCCTTTTTCTCCATGAGCAGTGAGCCCAGGGGCAAGTTCTGCGTTTCTTGGTTTTGTCAGGGGAGGGAAAAGTTGTGGGTTGGGGGCTTATGCAGTCCTATTTGTGATTCAGAAATTGATTCTGACAATCACTCTGAAGAATTCACCATCATTCAAGTAACTATGTGGCACCTACCATGCCCCACACTCCATAGAGGGCTGGAGATAGAACGGTGAACAGAACAGACATGATCTCAGCCATCATGGAACCTATGGACTGGCAGAGGACATGAACATTAGGTAAGTATTTTGTCCCGATTCTGACAGATCAACTGAGGGGAAACCCAGAGGGTGATGAGTATGTATATCTAGGGAACATATAATCTACTGGGAAGATGAGAAGGCTTCCCTGAACAAGCAGCATTTAAGGTAAGACCTGGAAACTAAGAAGTATCTGCTCAGGGGACAGAAGCAAAATGTTCCAAGGGAATGAAGGCCATGTGGTGAGAGGGAAGACGGCACAGCAGAAAAAGCACAAAGTGGCCATGTGCCTGGAACGCAATGAGTGCTGGAGAGGGTGGCTTTAGATGAGATTGAAAAGAGAGACAGAACAGAGCCTCGAAAGCCAGGGTGAGGATTTAGGACTCTATCTCACTATCAGGGTCAAACCATTAAAGGGTTTTAAGAAAGATTGTGACAAGATCCCATTAGCATTTTGGAAAGAATTTTCTTCCTGTTAGCATTAAAAAAAAAAAAATCGAAAGGGTGCTCAGTGAAAGCAGGGAGTCAAGATGAGAATTTAGGGATTTCTCTTTTTAAGTGAAAAGGAAAAGGGAGGATGTGATTCTGAGAATCTGAGCTTGGAGGAAGGGACAGATGGCAACTTAGGATCAGGAGGGAGCCCATAGGAGAAAGAAGCAGATGTCGGCAGGGACCAGGAATGTCTAGGCAAGAATTCCTGCCACCCTCACTATTAGAGAACAAGAAAGCAGAGGTGAAACTTCCCAAGAGGTGGGAGGAATTGGGCTGGGGAAAAAAAAGACCCAGACAGGCATCCTGGCATCTCTAAATCCACTCCAAGGGAGCTGGCAGGAAGGGGTCAGGAGTCTTATAAGCAGCTGTCCTGACCCCCAAGGGACAGAAAACGTCCTCCCAGCTGGTGTGTGAAGCAGAACAAAGGCACAAAAGTTCCCCACTGGCTGACATTTTGGGGAGCTCACAGAATGGCGAGCTTCTCCTATCCAACCCCGGCACCAATGAGGAGCTGAAACATATTGTACCCATTAGAAAAGAAATGCAAATCCGAGAGTCAGGCATTTGTGTCCATGACAACAGGGGGAACGTATTTTGGCAAATCTGAGTTCATTTATATTCAAATAAATATTTCAGTCTATGACTCTGGCACTTTTTTGCATGAGATATTTCAGAACCATATTGAATGTTGCTCTCATGCTAAGAACTTGAGAATTAAAATGAGGGCCAATTTCAGAGTCTGTCAGGCTCCAAGATTTGGAGTTGGTTTTACCTCAAGGAATGAAAAGGAATGATAAACGAGGGGGGTGATTCAGCACATTTGTATATAAACTTTTTGAACAGGAAAGGCCGTTCCAGTATTGTCCCAGGAAGCCCCTTCTTTGTAAAAGTGGAACAACAGACCCAAGTCAAATCCTTCTAGAACTCAGGGCTCCTGATTCTCTGGCCAATGTTGTCTTCAGTCCGCCCAACCAGTTGATGGAATAAGAAGAGCAGATAGGCTAAGACTTCAATACATCATCAATTGTTTCTTTTTCAAGGAAGGTTGTTTTTCCTTAATTATAAAAGCAATCTATGCCTTTTGTGAAAAATCTGTATTTTACTAAAAACTCCAAGGTATTATCTCTAGTAAACCCTGTAATTCCCCATAAAATCACTAGTCAGTTTTAACATTCTCTTTTAGCCTTTGTTCTGTGTCTATATCTTTTACATAGTTGAAATGTTAGCTTGCCTACAATTTTGCATCAGGAGCATTACTCTGAGTCATTAAAAACTTTCCTTGTACAAAAAAAGTTCATGGATGAAGAACATTCCACCCATAAATATACCGTAAATTTACTAAATCATTTATGTAATTCACTGTTGGGCATTTTAGGTAGTCTCCAATTGTTTTTTTTTTTTTTTATCCTTTACATAACACTGTGTTGGATACCTTTATGTTTAAGTCTTTATTTACCCATCAGATTACTTCCTTGGACTAGATTTCTAGACATGCAATTATAGATCTAAAGAGTATAAGCATTTTAAAGTCTCCTGGTGTATATTGTATTCCAGAAAAGGTTGTATTGTTTGCTAGTGGAATGTGAAATGCTAATCACACTATACTCTTACCCACAGTTTACACACCACTGAGGTATCGAGGTCAAGCCAGTGATGGTAGGATGAGAGAGGTCCAGATGAATAATCTGCCACCATGGTTTAGAGGAGTAAGGAGAGGGATGTCTGCCTTTGCAATGGGAAAATTTCCCTAATTAGGTGCTGATTCTTCTGCTGGGAGAATCTCCCACATTCATACCCATTGGTGACTCCTGACTGGGCTCTCAGAGATTCTTCCTTGTCCATTACCTTCTGTAGCCACATTTGAAGTGGGTGTTGAAGAGTATTCCCTGCAACTTGTGCAACTTTTGCAGCTGCTTTCTTCCTGTGTGGGATCAGGAACTCAGGAGTTGATTTAAGACTAATCAGCCAAATCTCTCTTGAGCTCATCTCTCCAACTGTGTCCCCCAGAGCAACAGGCTCCATAGACATGTAGTCTGTCCTCGAAGTCCTCATAGGTAACAGTTGTACCAAAGGTTTGCCCTCTGTAACATGGAACTCTGAGCTTCCCAGATGGCTCAGTGGTAAAGAATCTCCCTGCCAGTGCAGGAGATGCCAGTTCAATCTCTGAGTTACAAAGATTCTCTGGAGAAGGAAATGGCAACCCACTCCAATATTCTTGCCTGGGAAATCCCATGGACAGAGGAGTCTGGTGGGCTAGAGTCCATGTGGTTGCAAAAGAGTAGGGGATGACTTAGTAACTAAACAAAAACAACCATGGGTCTCCATATTTTCCTTGCTGTATGTCACCTGATAAGCAACAAAATTTACATATTTCAGGTTTTTATAACAGCCATGTCCTACTTCTGGTATCAAATTCTGCATTAGTAAAAGTAATGCTTTGATGCTGGATCATAAAAACCCTCAAAATCTTAGAAGATTAACAGCTTTCACCTTTTTAAAAATATAATAGTAATAGTTTCAAAATGTTTCCTTGAAGTCCAAAAAGAGGGTCTTGATCCAACCCTAAGTGGGCTGCTCTCCTCCACTAATGACTTCATTTCCCAGGTTTTTTTTATCTGGCAATTCTGTCATTTTCATTCCTTGCCTTCTGAGGTCATCCCACTCATTGGTGTCAAGGTGGGAGAGGGAAAGAGCATGGAGATTGAATGCTGGAAATTCTTGTGGCTGATCTGAGTTCAGTTCAGTTCAGTCCCTCAGTCATGTCCGATTCTTTGCAACCCCATGGACTGAAGTATACCAGGCCTTCCTGTCCATCACCAACTCCTGGAGCTTGCTCAAACTCATGTCCATTGAGTCAGTGATGCCATCCAACCATCTTATCCTCTGTCATCCCCTTCTCCTCCCTCTTTCAATCATTCCCAGCATCAGGGTCTTTTCAAATGAGTCAGTTTTTCACATAAGGTGGCCAAAGGATTGGAGTTTCAGCTTTAGCATCAGTCCTTCCAATGAATATTCAGGACTGATTTCCTCTAGGATGGACTGGTTGGATCTTCTTGCTGTCCAAGTGACTCTCAAGAGTCTTCTCCAACACCACAGTTCAAAAGCATCAATTCGTCAGCACTCAGCTTTCTTTATATAGTCCAACTCTCACATCCATACGTGACTATTGGAAAAACCAAAGCTTTGACTAGACGGACCTTTGTTGGCAAAGTAATGTCTCTGCTTTTTAATATGCTGTCTAGATTGGTCATAACTTCTCTTCCAAGGAGCAAGCGTCTTTTAATTTCATGGCTGCAGTCACCATCTGCAGTGATTTTGGAGCCCAAGAAAATAAAGTCTGTCACTGTTTCCATTGTTTCCCCATCTATTTGCCATGAAGTGATGGGAACAGATGCCATGATCTTAGTTTTCTGAATGTTGAGTTTTAAGCCAACTTTTTCACTCTCCGCT
>NW_011495044.1:5962091-5962243 GCF_000754665.1 Bison bison bison | reverse complement strand
GCCAGACATACTCCTTTCCTGATTTGGAACCAGTCTATTGTTCCATGTCCATTCTAACTGTTGCTTCTTGACCTGCATACAGATTTCTCAGGAGGCAGGTCAGGTGGTCTAGTATTTCCATCTCTTTCAGAATTTTCCACAGTTTGTTGTGA
>NW_011495044.1:5961363-5961991 GCF_000754665.1 Bison bison bison | reverse complement strand
TGGCAAAGTAATGTCTCTGCTTTTTAATATGCTGTCTAGATTGGTCATAACTTCTCTTCCAAGGAGCAAGCGTCTTTTAATTTCATGGCTGCAGTCACCATCTGCAGTGATTTTGGAGCCCAAGAAAATAAAGTCTGTCACTGTTTCCATTGTTTCCCCATCTATTTGCCATGAAGTGATGGGAACAGATGCCATGATCTTAGTTTTCTGAATGTTGAGTTTTAAGCCAACTTTTTCACTCTCCGCTTTCACTTTCATCAAGAGGCTCTTTAGTTCTTCTTCGCTTTCTGCCATAAGTGTGGTGTCATCTGCATATCTGAGATTATTGATATTTCTCCCAGCAATTTTGATTCCAGCTTGTGCTTCATCCAGCCCAGCATTTTGCATGATGTACTCTGCATATATAAGTTAAATAAGCATGGTGACCACATATAGCCTTGACATACTCCTTTCCTGATTTGGAACCAGTCTATTGTTCCATGTCCATTCTAACTGTTGCTTCTTGACCTGCATACAGATTTCTCAGGAGGCAGGTCAGGTGGTCTAGTATTTCCATCTCTTTCAGAATTTTCCACAGTTTGTTGTGACCCACACAGTCAAAGGCTTTGGCATAGTCAATAAAGCAGAA
>NW_011495044.1:5951783-5961263 GCF_000754665.1 Bison bison bison | reverse complement strand
TCAATAAAGCAGAAGTAGATGTTTTTCTGGAACTCTCTTGCTTTTTTGATGATCCAGCGGATGTTGGCAATTTGATCTCTGGTTCCTCTGCCTTTTCTAAAACCAGCTTGAACATCTGGAAGTTCACAGTTCACATACTATTGAAGCCTGGCTTGGAGAATTTTGAGCATCACTTTGCTAGCGTGTGAGATGAGTGCAATTGTGTGGTAGTTTGAGCGTTCTTTGGAATTGCCTTTCTTTGGGATTGGAATGAAAACTGACCTTTTCCAGTCCTGTGGCCACTGCTGAGTTTTCCAAATTTGCTGACATATTGAATGCAGCACTTTCACAGCATCATCTTTCGGGATTTGAAATAGCTCAACTGGAATTCCATCACCTCCACTAGCTTTGTTCATAGTGATGCTTCCTAAGGCCCACTTGACTTCACATTCCAGGATGTCTGGCTCTAGGTGAGTGATCACACCATCGTGATTATCTGGGTTATGAAGATCTTTTTTGTACAGTTCTTCTGTGTATTCTTGCCACCTCTTCTTAATATCTTCTGCTTCTGTTAGGTCCATACCATTTCTTTCCTTCATTTTGCCCATCTTTGTATGAAATGTTCCCTTGGTATCTCTAATTTTCTTGAAGAGATCTTTAGTCTTTCCCATTCTGTTGTTTTCCTCTATTTCTTTGCATTGATCACTGAGGAAGGCTTTCTTATCTCGCCTTGCTATTCTTTGGAATTCTGCATTCAAATGGGTATATCTTTCCTTTCCTCTTTTGCCTTTTGCTTCTCTTCTTTTCTCAGCTATTTGCAAGGCCTCCTCAGACAACCATTTTGCCTTTTTGCATTTCTTTTTCTTGGGGGTGTTCTTGGGATGGTCTGGATTGGTTCACATCAATTCCACAGACATTCTATTGACTAGAACTTAGTCACAGGGCCAAGCTAAACTGCAAAGGAAAATGAAACATGAGTTGTCTCTAAGCCAAGGAAGAAGACAAATGGCTTTAGGTGAATTCATAGTGGTGTTTTCCACACCTTTCAAGGTCCAACCTCACACCTGCACAGCTCATCTCATCCACCTCTCCCTAATCCTGGCCCTGTCAACAGAGCCCGTCTTTAACTAACATGCTGATATCTTGTTCAACGTAGATTTTTAAAATTAATTTTGACTTTTTAAAGTATTATTTGTCTTGATGACTGAGTTTGGGGCCTTTCTTAAATTTTGCATCAAGGTGAGTGTCCACTCAGCTCACCTAGATCCCAATCCTGCTCATGTTGTATAATCAGGAAGAAAAAACTCACTAGGCACTAATTTTTCCCCAGTTAGTGGGACTTATTTTCCACTTTTTTCTTTTTGAAAGAACAGCTCACCCATGAGGGCCCTCCATCATTTATTATCCCACATATCATTGTGGAAATAGCATTAGACATGGAGGCAAGTCCTAGCTCAGCCACTGACCAGCTAGCTGTGTGACCTTTCACAAGTTGCTTGACCTCTCTGTGTCTGCTTGTTTATCTGTACAACAGGAATCGCAAGTCATGGGTCATGGGGTTCCTGGGCTAAATGAGAGATCACATGGGAAAGACCTCAGGCCCAGGCTCATGGAGGCATTTGACAAATATATGCAGGATCTAAGTCAAGAATGTTTCATGAAAAGCCCAGTCTATGTTATATAAGAAATACAAAATCAAATTTCTGTCCTCGTGGATTTTGTACCTTAATGAAGAATCAAATGGAATCCTGTGTGCAAAGAACCTTGAGAAAGAATCAAACCATTTGCACATCCACAACCACAGAGAGGCCAAGTTGTGGCTTCCGTGTCCTTGATACTTGTGGTTTTAAATATACTGCTTGGTGGAGCAGGAGAGGGGAGCCTGGATTGCAGTGGGTGGTGACACAGCTTCATTTTAAGTGCCGTGATCCCCCTAGCAACACCCATCAACCTGAGACTCCACCATGCCTTGTATGAGATACCTGCCAGGAGCTCTTTCCCAAAGGTTTCATAGTTCTTGCTACAAAACATTTTTAGCACATTTAAACCAGCATTTAGAGCATAGATTAAAGTGGTCCTGTGACATCATGTGGGGAATATATAGAAAACTTCCCTGAGCGGAATATTTGATTTAGCCTCCTTGTCAACCACACATCTGTCTGGAGCAGCTGCAGGCCAAGCACTATTCCTGGCACTGTGGGCAGAAGGAGAAGGAGGGGCATAGACTCTGCCCCTAAGAGGCTCACAGTCAAGGTGGGAAGGCAGGATAGACACGTGGAATGGAGGCACATCCTTATTACTCAGAACTCTTTGGGCTGCAAGTGACTGATGCCCTATTCAAGCTAGCTTAAGCAAGGAAGGAGTTGATTAGGATGGGGATGTCCCAAAGAACCTGAGGAATAGCCAGAACCCAGGACTTGAGTGCGGCTGGACCTCTCTGCATCTCCCTCTCTTGCATGACAATATTCTTTCATCTCTTGTGGCCTGACTTTCTCCCCCCACACAATGAAACGTGTGGTTGGGCTGCCAATAGCTTCAGGGCTTGAGATGTGATGACCTCAGCTGTCCCCAGAGAAAGACAAATCTGACACCCCTGGTTCTGAATCCAAAACTCCTGGGGAAGGCATTAATGACCTTTCTCGACACGGATGCCACCCCTGAACAATCAGTTGTTTCCAAGGACAGAATTATAGCGCATCAACATGGCTCTTGAGATGGTTAGGTGGATGGAAGAGGGGCGGTTCCTGGGAAAGAGGGGCTGCTGAGACACCTGGCAAACCACACGATCCTCCAAAAATGTCCCCAAGAGAGGGACATTAACAGGAGGTCAGAGAAAGAAGTGAAAGACTTCAACCCGTGGGCTGTGGTACTCAGGGATGGATGGCTTCTTGGAGGGGGAGGGCCCAGCTGAAGCAATATTACATGGATTGCACATCAAGATATGTTGTATAAAAGAAGACAAAATACACTTGCCCTTTCCTCCCTTCTCCTACAGAGGGTGAGTGTGAAGGAGAAAGGTGATGAAGCCCTCAGAAGCCAGCCCAAATATTTTCCAGATACCGAGGTAGCTTTTACCCACATGATCTCAATTAATCCCACAAAAAGCCTGTGAGGGAAAAATGAGCATCCCATTTTACAGATGAGGAAACTGAAGGTAGCCAAGAATAAGTAACTTGCCCCAGATCACACACTCTTAAGTGGAAGCACCAGATTTTGAGCCAGGTAAGTGTGGGACTACCTGGCTTGGCTTGGTGCCCCTCCTCTGCTGCATGCTCCTAATAGTTCCTGGAAAGATAGGTGCTTCAAAAAAAGGAAAAAAAAAAAAAACAAAACACCTCTTCACTTCCTCTGGAACACTCTTTTAAGATGATATGTTAGTCTAGGTCCTCTGAGATTTGATGTACAAAAACTTCCTAGGGAAATAAGCTGTGAAAGAAGTGGGAAATGTGCCAGGAGAGGCTGGGATATAGATCTCACCCTGAGTAAAGGAGAGAGGAAGGAAGCAGGGAATAGAGGGAGGGAGGAAGTAAGTTTTGGTGGAAACATCCAGGACTATAGTGAGATTTCAAGCCAAGTGCAGCCATCAAAGAGTTCTCGAGCCAAAGTTACCCATAAGTGGAGACTTCCTTGGTGGTCCAGTGGTTAAAAATCTGTCTTCCAAGGCAGGGAATGTGGATTCAATCCCTGGTCAGGGAACCAAGACCCCACAGGCCTCAGGGCAACTAAGCCCGTGAGCCACAACGAAGACCAGCACAGCCAAAATAAATTTATAAATAAATAAAATGCCAAACTGTTAGGGGAAAAAAAAACCAAACAAATTTACCCATCAGAAGGCTCCCATGTCTCCTAGAAACAAGATTGCCTTGGTATCCCCACCATGTTCTGTCATCAGCTGGGGACAGCCTATAGGAGGCATGGCCTCCGGCAAACACATGAAGGATTTCAGAGCTCAGCAAAGGGGCTTCTGATCAGTTACATCCCCAGCCTCCAGATATCTGAGCGGTGAGCTCGCACAGCCTTCACAGAAAGGCTGCCTCAAACTAACATTCATTTGTAATCATTGTCTGGAAGATACAAATGTCTTATTCCCATTGTAGGGGATCAATAAATGATTTAAAAAGTAAATGACGAACTCTTCGGTCCCTTTTTGCTTCCACAATTGGTGATTGCCATCCTGTTTTCCCATTTAGCCTTGGACAGTTCAGTTCTTTTCTAGCCTTTGCCTTCCTGATTGTGTTCCTACCCAATAATGCTATTTCTTTTTCTATTTTTCTTGGAGGCTGGAGCCTTCTGATATTTGTTTCCTTTCTAGGCCTAGGTATGATTGTAGATTTGATCCCAGAATGATAGAAACCCCAAATGGTAAGACTTTAGACTTTATAATTTATTCCCTGTGGTGGGCATCTGAAGCACCCCGCTCCTCCTCCACCATAACAATCCTTGTGATAACTTCTTAAAAAGAGCTCACATAGTAAACTGCAAACTCCATCAAGGTAGGAGCTATGACTAACATAGTGTATCTACAGATCCTTACTGTGGTTCTTGTCTCAATAAATAACTCTTAAACTAATAAATCCCCCAATCTAGTCTAAACCTATTTGATGACTGACTGATTGGTTTATTTTTACCCAACGGACAATCTAATGATATTTCAACATTTCTAGATTATCAATTTCACTTAATAATGTGGTTGATTGCAATTGATCCCCATTGCAAGCAATCTCAGCTCTGTGTCTGCTTTCTGGGTGAGGACTCCAGGATCACCTGAGACGGTGTGATTTCTGCCATTCTTTATTCTACCACTGCCATCATCAACCCAACCACGACCACGACAAGGTTGCCTTTAGACTGAATAGAGGAAGCATCTTCTTCTACGTCATAGACAGCCTTTAGAGGTTTGTGCAAGGCAGGCTTCTGAAATGTGGCATGATCTGATTTGAGATTCAGCAGGCTACACCCAAAAACAAGGAGGCTGTACCAACTGATGAGAGGTTAGTTTAGTGAAAGAATAAGGGTCACTGTGATGTGGTTTAAAGAGCCCTGAACTTAGAATCAGAATTCAAGATCCATGATTTATCATTCTCTAATCATGGATAACCACATATATTCATTCTATCTTTTACCTTATTTGTAAAGGGAGGTGATGACACAACTCAAGATTAATAAAACATAAATGTGAAGGGAGAAAAAGAAAATACCAAAAACATGAGCCATAAAAGAAAAATTAATAAACTGGACTTCATAAAAATTTAAAACTTTTGCTCTGCAGAAGATGCTCACAAGAGAATTAAGAGGCAAGCTACAGAGTGGAAAGAAATATTTTCAAACCACATATCTGACATAAAATTTATATTTGGAATATACAAAAAATTCTCAAAATGTAAGAAACTGGCAAAGGAACTTGACTAGACACTTAACCAAAAAGGATATAATGGGGTCAAATAAATATATGAGAAGATGTCTAACATCACTAGTCATTAGGGAAATACTAATTAAAACCACAGTGGATAGCACTTCTCAACCAGTAGAATGGCAAAAAAAAAAAAAAAAGATAAGCATCCACTTGCCATATAGACCTCAGCAATCCTACCCCTAGGTTTGGGTGTTTAGCCCAGAGAAGTGAAAATGCATGTTTACACAAAAACCTGTACATCAGTGTTTAGCAGCTGTTAGGGACTGAACGTTTGCATCCCCTGCCTCAAATATTTTCATGTTGAAATTGAATCCCCAATGTGATGGTATTTGGAGGTGGGAATTCTGAGGGGGAAATTAGGTCATGAGGGTTGACCCTCATGAATGAGATTAGTCCTCTTATACAAGGAACCCCAGAAAGCTCTCTCACCTTTTCTGATGATACCGTGAGAGGTGGGAGGTCTGCAGCTTAGAAGAGAGCACTCATTGAAACCCAACCATGCTGGCACCCTCATCTTGGATTTCCAGCCTCCTAAACTGTGAGAAATAAATTTCTGTTGTTTGTGAATCCCCCAGTCTATGACAGTTTAGACAGCAGTTTTATCTATGATAGCCAAAATCTTGAAACAGTTCAAATCCCCTTCAGTGACTGAATGGAAAACCAAACTGTGGTATATCCATACATAGAAAACTATTCACAATGAAAAGGAACAAACTATCAATAAACACAACTTAAATGAATCTTGTAGACATTATGTTGAGTGAAAGAAGTCAATCACAAAAGCTTACATACTGTATGATTCCATTTATTTGATGTGCTTAAAAAGACTGATGGTGGGGTGGAAAGCAGATGAGTGTTGCCAGAGATTATGGGTGGGGGAAAGTGTGATGACAAAGGGAAAGTCTGAGAAAATATTTGGGGGTGACAGAAGTGCTCTGTAATCTGTAACGGTGGGTACATGAATCTATTCCACGTGTTAAAGTCCTTGAAACTGAATATTATAAGAAAAAGAAAGTTTATTGTTTTATTTTAAATTATATTGGTGGCTTATATTTCTATTGGACAGTGCTTGTCTAGTCTCTCAGTAGAATGTTATATGTTTGCCTTAAGCCAGAGCAGAAATTGTCATCCTGATACCCTCCTCTCCCAATGTCTTTGCACTTCCCACAATGGTGATATAATTTCGTATATAGTTGTCTGTCTCCACCCCAGACCATAAGCACCATGTGGGCAAAAATGTGATCTTTATGCCCAGTTCCTAAAACAGAGGAGATGCTCAGTAACATTTGTTGAATCCATCCATCCATCCATCAATCAGCAGGCTGCACACTTGAATTTTTGGAGAATTAAGATAAAATGTTAAATGTGGGTGTACATTCTGCTTTCTTTAAAATGGGTAGCTAACAAGATCCTACTGTATGGCACAGGGAACTCTGCTCAGTGTTACTTGGCAGCCTGGATGGGAAGGAGGTCTGGGGAAGAATGAATACGTGTATATGTCTGGCTGAGTCCCTTTCTGTCCACCTGAAACTATCACAACATTGTTCATCAGCTGTACTCCAATATAAAATAAAAAGTGTTTAAAACAAAACATTAAATGGGGTGCTTTTGAACCCCTCCCATCCTCTGATTATCACAGGGTCCCAGGGCTTGGCCCATGGTCTTCGAGAGAGCTGAGACCGGGGCTGATAGAAGGCCCAATCAGCTTTCAGCTGAGAGCCACAGAGGAAAAAGGAACTGATGCCCAAGTCCTAGGCAAGGACAGCCGGGAAGCTCACCAAGGAGGTGGGAGGCGGGTAATAATAGGCTCTAGATTCACGGGTGAGCCTCAGAGAGGAGACAAGACAGTTCTGTAGATCTGAAAGGCAGGGTCTGGAAGCAAAATCTTCAGACAGGGAAGGAGTCCTGTCAGTCCACAGTATCGGCTCACATTCCTAACACTGTGGTTTATTATTCTTTAGAAGGTTGATATTCCCAAAGTAAGTGGGGGAAATATGATGCGTGCTGTCACAGATATAAAGTGGCCATGTTTTCAGCGTGGCGCACTTTCCAAGGCAAATGAAAATTGTTATGAAAACAATTTATACCGAGCAGACATGCATGATTGCCCATGATGACCTTTTGCCAGAGAAAATGGGTCTGATAAAGAAAAAATGTGGGCTCATTAGGACAAATTAGAAAAAGCAAATGATTGCTCTTAAATTATGGAAACTCCAAGACTGAGAATCTCGCTGTCCTTTTAAGACATAAAAACAATAAAACACAAAAAGAAATTGTTTATTCAGAGAAAAGCATTGCAATTTGTGTGAGGAGATGTAGTTTTGTTTCTTGGGTGGTTTGAAAATGAAGGTTTTCTGTAAACTAAATGAAATTTAATTGACTTATTAACTCTGCAATGAATTCTCCTTCCATAAATCTAGCAACAACTAAAAATAGAAGAGGGAAAAAAGCACTGAGAATGAGCAAAATGACACTTAACTTTGTATAAATGCTATCCAAGGGATATTTCCATCAGTGCAACATGACAGAATCAGGGGCACCAAATGGGTGCTTCCAGTAGAAGAATGTAGATGCTTAGAATTGGGGAAGAAAGGTGGGAGAGCAGTGGGAGCAAAGACCTCACTCAGGAAAGTCTGAACATCCTGCCACTTCCCTGATAATCAGCCACAGGCGTATCAGCCTTCGAAGTTTACAAAGAGCCTTCACATATATCACTTCATCAAATACACGCAGCAATTCTTCTCATTCATATATGCCCATTTCACAACTGAAGAAACTGAGACTGGATAAAATTAAATGATTTCTCAGCTAGTAAACGCCATGGGTAGTATGAAAGTGTAAGACTCTCCACGCTCTCTCTCAAGCGATCCCCTACTCTCGCTTTGATTTAGGTACCTTTGATGCCTCTGAACCAGAATTTACTGATTCACATATCACGCTGTAGGGAAAGTCAGGAAGGAGCAGGGAAGAAGCCTTTTCCATACAAATCCAAGCAGGTCTCCAGAATAGTACTCAGAGAAGAAATATGTATCAGAAAAAATAACCTAATTCCCTAATCAGATGCCCATCAAATCTCAGTGTTTAAGCACAAGAAAGGTTTATTTCCAAGTCAGTGAGTGGGACTCTGCTCCAAGCCGTCATTCAGGGATGTGAGCTTCTTCCATCTGGTTGCTCCATCACCTCTTAGGGACTAAGCATCTTCCACTGGATCACTGCAAAAGCCAGAAAACCACACAGAAGGAGCATGTGCCGCGTCTCAGGAAGGGCCGAGCCTGGAAGCAGCCTTATCACTTCCGTCCATGCTCCATGACCAAAATGAGTTACATGACCCCACCTCCGTGCCAGAGGAATGTAAGCTGTGGAGGGAGGGGAAAACACAGATATTGATCAAGCATTAGCAGTCTCTGCCACAAATTTTTAAGTGTCTCTTTGAGTGTAAAATATTTTCCCTGGTGCCCATGAAAGACCCTCTCTGTGAGCCCGCAGGCAGACCCTCAGATCTCTGGATGATTTCCCAAGTGGGACCACCCGACTACACAAGGTTAGACACAGGACTTTTTTTTTTTTTTTTAGGTTGAAGGAAGTGGACCTTTCAGGCTTATACAGCAAAATCTCTCCATATATTTTCTTCCAACATAGCTGAGTGAAAGGGCAAACAGAAATTTGAAAGCGATGATTGCTTCCTTTGTAGGGGAGAAGGATACCCACTGAGTTGGGAACATATATGAATTCTGATTTGCAATCATTTCCACTATTTATGAGGTCACTGGACTTACTCCTGCTGAGTCCAATTTACAAAGAGCTTTGGTTGGATCAGGGAAAGGAATATCAGAATCCCGTTGACTTCATGATGGCCAGAGGACGATAGATACCAAATGCAAAGAATGTATCAATGAACTGCAAGGGAGCAGACACCTCCACATCAGCTCCAACATCACAACCTGCTTCATCCAGGTGGGCGGGAAGACAGATCTCTCCAGGGAAGCTATCAGGGTTGGGTGCACCAACTTTGCAATTTGACTACACACCCCAAAATCAGACGGAGAGTTTTCCAAATTAAAAAAAAAAAAAAAAACTTGCATGAAAAG
>NW_011495044.1:5925663-5951683 GCF_000754665.1 Bison bison bison | reverse complement strand
CTATCAGATGTCACCTGAGCACTGGTCTTTCTGGTTCTGACCTCTCTCTGGTGCTCTACTGCCAAATCCACAATAGTCTGCTAAAGTCCGACATATGTGCATGTGTGCTAAGTAGCTTCAGTCATGTCTGACTCTTTCAGACCCTACAGACTGTAGCCCGCCAGGCTCCTCTGTCCATGGAATTCTCCAGGCAAGAAAACTGAATTGGGTAGCCATTTCTTTCTCCAGGGGATCTTCCTGACCCAGGGATCAAACTTGCATCCCTTGCCTTGGCAGGTGGGTTCTTTACCACTAGCGCCACCTGCTGCTGCTGCTGCTAAGTCACGTCAGTCATGTCCGATTCTGCGACCCCATAGACGGCAGCCCACCAGGCTCCCGCGTCCCTGGGATTCTCCAGGCAAGAACACTGGAGTGGGTTGCCATTTCCTTCTCCAATGCATGAAAGTAAAAAGTGAAAGTGAAGTTGCTCAGTCGTATCCAACTCTTCGCGACCCCATGAACTGTAGCCCACCAGGCTCCTCCGTTCATGGGATTTTCCAGGCAAGAGTACTGGAGTGGGTCTCCATTGCCTTCTCCTGGGAATCCCCAGATGTCCCACAGGCATATCTGTTTTAGCACATTCAAACCTGAACTCATCTCTCCAGCCCAGCCCAGCCCCTATGCCTGCTCCTTCCCCACCATCACCATCTAGGTAAACAGTGCCTCCCCATACAGTCACCCAAAGCACTGATCCAAGAGTGAAGGATGCCTCCCACTCCTTCACCGATGGCTCCACTCAGTCCTCAAGTTCAGCCAATTCTACCCCCCAGATGACTCTCAAATTATTCTCTCATTCATCCTGGAATAAAGCAACTGCCTCTTCTCTGGATTTTCTGACAGTGAATTGCCACTCCACCCCACCCCACCCACCCCACTGCCACCAAAAGAAATCAGCCCACTGCAACACTCCCTTGCTTAAACCCTTCCAGGAAATTCCTTCATTTGCTTGTAAGGCTCCTTCTCTGTTTCTCCCCCAGAGGTCCTCTCTGGTGTGATCTCTGGTCATTCTGCCCATAGTCCATTCGACCATGCTTTTATGACACTAGGTGACTTGCAGTTCTCCTGACTTTCCTCCTGACTCTGATACTTGCAATCATGTCTTCTTCACATGCTGCCCACCTTCCATCCATTCTCTATGGAGCTGCCTTTAACACAATGATCAACTCATTTGAAAGCCTAATTAGGATCCCAGTCTAATGTACCTGCCAATCTTCTGGAGTCTGCTCACTCCTGTTCTTACCTCTATGATGGCACTTGGGATGCTATGGGATCATCAGCAACCTTCTTCCTTCCCACTTTGCTCCCCCCACCCCACCTGTGGGATCCTTGAAGTGGAAACACTGTCCCTTGAGCTCTCTAACAGTCCACCCGAGGTCTAGGGAAGAATAGAGGCTCAGTACATGGCCAATTGCTGAATGATCATGTGAATTAGAAAATAAGTTATGTAGAAAGTGTTAAACCCTATTCAAATGTATTCATCCCCCAAGAGGGTGGAGAAAGGGTGGTAACAGGCTGAGCTTGGGCGAGGACAGCTCAGATAAATCAAACAATCTGGACAGTTCAGTCACCACGTGCCCAAGAGACGTGTATTGTTATCAGAGAAATAAAACATATTCGCTCATCCCCAAAAACCAAACACTCAGTCACGCTGCAAGTACATGCTTTGAAAAAGATTCTGTAAAAATACAAAGCAGATGTTGTCACTGATACCGTAGTCAAACAGAGTAAACCCAGAGGCGAAAACAAAAGCCTTTGTGAAAACTTCTGTTCTGGTTGAGATTGCCTAGTGCCAAGGATCAGACACTCACGCAAACCAGCGTGAATCAAAAGGTGGCTTGAGGGGTTTTGTTTGTTTATTGTTATTGTTTCTAATGGTCCCAAAATAAGGTCGTGCGGAGATTAGAAGCACGGCTCCAGACGGAGACCCCATGGATCCAAAGCCAGTTCTGTCACTTTCTGGCTGAAAGGCTAAGTTGGGCAGGTCCCTTCTCTGAGCCTTTCCAGCACCCTCAAATAGGGTGGGAATAGAATCAAGCATAAGGTTGTCAGGGAGGTGACCTGAGATCACAGACGTAAAGGCTGAGCACAGTCAAGGCTTAATGAAGGTGATATGAGATCATGAATAAAAAGGTTTATTTGCCAACACAAACAAATGTCTGTTCACCAATAAATGTTCTAGTGTTTATCCAGGAGAATGTTCCAGAACACTCCTGGAGGAAGGAAGGCAAGTGAGGACATATCAGCAGCAGCTAGTATCTCCACCTCCGCTTCTCAGCTCATCTGTCCCATTTACCTCCCTCCTCAGACTGACTTCCTCCACTGACCGTCTGTTCCCCATCCTCAGCCTGGCATGGTCTCTGGCCTGTCCTGGCCCTGACCTTCCCAGGGTTCCTAGTGAAGCAGCCCCAGGTAGGGTCAGCCTCCTTGAGCACCAAACATTCCTGGGAGAAAGACAATGTTTGGAACACAGGAGATCAGGTGTACAAACCTGTACCAGCTATGTGGGGGTGAGGAAGGGCAGGGAGGAGGGCGGGAGAAGGAGAGGAGAAAGCACAGGACTACCTCTCACTTTCATGGGTTTTACGAATCCCAGCTCCATCATTTAGGAACTGTGTGAGTTGACCACACAACTTAATCTCTTAGAGTCTCTGTTACTATTTTGTTAAGATAATCCTAGATTTTTTCACATTTGAGCATCTTAAAATTGGGATGTACCTTACAATTGATGTTTGTATTTAATGTGTGTCCCTGACCTCACCTCAAAAGATTAATAAATGGATGGTGTGCCTTAGAATCAAGGAATTACAAACCAAGAGCTGTACTGCAGGTACAAGATTGTACTGCAGACTGCATGAGCCAATGTGAGTTAAGGGTTTGGCAAAGTATCTAGCATTTGGGCAGATGTCCAAAAAGGCCACCATGTTATCACAATCAGGACACTGAGACTCTCTCCCTGTGAGTAGGAGCCTGAGCAGAAGAGGCTACTTTTGGAAGGGTAGATTTCTGGGAAAGCCATAACTGGCATGTCAGACAGTTTCAACCAGGTAGAAAGCTAGCAGCTTGAGAATTTGCTGAGAAATAACCACATGTTCAAGTGTAGAGTTTTATTTGAAACAGGGTTTGCTAAAAACAGAGGAGCTGGGTGGTGCAGTGTATGGAACCTGGTCTAAGAGTAGGAGAACTGAGTTCCAGTCCCCTCTCTACCACTGCCTCACTGTGTGACCTTGAGTAAGAGCCTTGGTTGGATTCTCCCAGAAGCAGACTGGAAAGGGGTCCTAATGCAAGTGATTTGTTTGGAATATAAAAAAAACACTGGTGGGGCATAGGGATGTGAAACAGGGACGGGAAGGCAAATAGTAAAGTGTGCATTGCTGTTGTTTATTCATTAAGTCGTGACCAACTCTTTTGTGACCCCACGGACTGTAGCCTGCCAGGCTCTTCTGTCCATGGGATTTTCCAGGCAAGAATACTGGAGTGGGTAGCCATTTCCTTCTTCGGGGATCTTCCCAATCCAGGAATTGAGCCCACGCCTCCTGAATTGCAGGTGAATCCTTTACTGCTGAGCCACCAGGGAAGTCCTAAAGAGTGCATTATCACACCAGTTACTGCATGGGCAACAGAGCTTCATCCCACCACCTGACTACAGGTGGTCAGGGTAGACCTGTAGCAGCATTATCCCATCCTCAGAGAGCAAGGAGGCTGGAGTATGTATGTACCCACTCCTGTCGATCATTGGCTGGGGACTGCTCAAGAAGAGCACTTAACTCCCTGGGCACATTTGTGAGCTGCAGGGCTAAGAAAAGTGAGCTTTGACAACCAAGGAAAACCCTCAGGCACAGAAATGTGGGTGCTGGCTGGTGTGAGTTGACGTAAGTGGGCTGAAATGGTTAGGGCAAGGGGAAATGCGCAAGGGATCAACAGCATCTGCTGCAGAAAATACATCCTCTTTAGTCTCAGAGCCCCATCTGTGAAATGGGGCTCTGAGATTGAAATTTCACATTTTTATTCTTTAATGTAACCATATGTCTGCAACCTGGGTGTATTAATCCAGATCCACTCAAGAAAGAAAAAACACACGGTAATTTAAACAGGGAAAGTTTAATATAAGAAATAGTAACTATAGCAAGTGAGATTACATCAAACTCAAAAGCTTTTGCAAAACAAAAGAAATCATCAACAAAATGAAGAAGCAGCCTACTGCCTACTGAATGGGGGAAAATATTTGCAAATCATAGATGTCATAAGGGGTTAATATCCTGAATATATGAAGAGTTCATAAAACTCGATAGTCAAAAGAAAAATGGGCAGAGGATCTGAATAGACACTTTTCCAAAGAAGACATGCAGACGGCCAACGGGTACATGAAAAGATGCTCAACATCACTAGTCATCAGGGAAATGCAAATCAAAATCACAATGACATATCAGCTCACACCTGTTAGAACGGCTGTTATCAAAAAGACAAGAGGTAACAAGAGTTGGAGAGGCTGTGAAGAAAAGGGAACCCTTGTGCACTGTTGGTAGGAATGTAAATTGGTGCAGCCACTGTGGAAAACAGTATGGAGATGTCTCAAAAAGTTAAAAATAGAACTACCATATGATCCAGCAATTCCACTCCTGGGTATTTATCCAAAGAAAATAAAAAAATTAATTCAAAAAGATATATGCACCCCTATATGTTCACTGCAGCATGATCTACATTAGCCAAGATATCGAAACAACCTAAGTGTCCATCAACACATGAATGGATAAAAAAGATATGGTATACATACACAACGGAGGAGGAAATGGCAACCTATTCCAGTACTCTTGCCTGGAAAATCCCATGGACAGAGGAGCCTGGTGGGCTACAGTCCATGGGGTCACAAAGAGTCTGTCACAACTGAACACATCAACACACACATACACAAAGGAACATATTGCTAATTCAGCAATAAAAACGCATGAAATTTTGCAGTTTCTAACAACGTGGGTGGACCTTGAGGGCATTATGCTAAATGAAGTAAGTCAAAGACAAATACTGTATGATCTTATATGTGGAACCTAAAAAACAAACAAACCCAAGAAAATAGATACAGAGAACAGATTGGTGGTTGCCAGAGATGGGAGGTGGAGGATAGGCAAAATGGTGAAGAGGTCAAAGGTACATATCTCCAGTAATAAAATAAATAAATCCTGGGTATATAATATAGTGACCAGCACGATGACTATAATTAATACTATATTGCATATTTGTAAGTTTTTAAGAGTATAGATTTTTCCCTTTTTTGTCAACAACAGAGGAGAGTGGATTTTTAAAGTCTTCATTACACACACACAAAATTCTTTCTGTAATGTATGGGGACAGATGTTACCTAGACTTATTATGGTCATCATTTAGCAATACATATATTGAATCATCATTATATGTATGAAATAATATAATGCTATATGTAATTATATCTTAATAAAAATTATTTTTAAATTTTAATAAAATTAGAATACAAAACAAACAAAACAGTAACTATAACCAGAGTAACAAGAAGTTTTTGCTGTTTTTTTTCAAATAGGAACAACAAAGGGTAAGTAAAGAGAACTCTAAAGTACATTGGACTAGCAGCTATAAGGAGCAGCCAGGACTACCCAAGGACTGAGCTACAGCCCCCAAGGAAAAGCCCCAACCCTCATCTCCTGCACTGAATCCCTGAACTTTTCAGGGAGAGTCTGGGTGAGCTCCATGGAGAGGCAGAGCAGCCGCCCTCTTTCCAACTCTGTGTCACACATCTGGACTTAGAGCCTAAAAATGTGTAAAAAACAACAATTTTCTTAAAATTCTGTTGATGATTATCTTACCTTGGGACAAAGTAAAGATCAAATAGGAGGCATGTTCATGTTCTCCAAAAGCTGAGACAGGAAAGCAAAAGGAACTTTATGTTCACAAGCAAATGCTAATGTAAATACGTGTTTTTTCCAGCATGACTGAATTTTGATGCACTACTAAGAAAGATAGAAGTGACTGGCCAGTGAGGCCAGCCCCCCCCACTCCCCACACCACCCCCCAACCCTGCTTCTACTAGATGGGACTGGGAGTGCAAAAGCCAATGAGAAGTAAGTCTTATGAGGAGCCAGTGTCCACATTTTGACGTCAGAGCAGGAGAACACTCTGAAGGCGACAAGATCCAGACCTAGGCCAGAGGTTCTGCATATGTCCTGCTGGTTTCGATGACATTTTGAGACCCCACTCAATTTGCCGGTACTGGGGGAAGTCTTCTCTCTTTGCCTTATGTTTCCAACTCATGTCATAAAGGAGGCTACATCTAGCAACACTCACCTCCCCTGGACATCCTGAACTTAATTCTCTTGATGAAAGAGAGATGACTAATCTGATTGGTCAGATCCAGACATTCATTGAACCATATTTTATGAGTGGACAAAGTTTCTGTGGTTGATGGTAAGACATGGGACATCCCATTCCTCCTCCTTCCATCCTTCCTCCTAAAACATGGGGCTTTATCTGCTTCCTGGCCAAGCCTAACTCTTCCCTAAGCATTGGTTTTAATTTATACAAAGAAATTTGAAAATAAGCAACTTTGGGCGAGAGAGACCAATGATAAGCAGACCCCGCTTCTGATGAAAGTTAAGGAGAGGAAGGATAATGACAGAGTCCCAGTCATAGCCCCAGACAGCTGGAACACACATCTTACTTATCTGGATAACACTGAGACCTGGCTGAATTTCTTGGCTTCCTGCATTAACAAGTTCCTAATGCCAGGTGCCAAGAAGTAATTTAGCCATGGTCCAAAAGCAGCCACCTCCATCTCAGGGGAAGAAAGCCAGATGCTGGAAGGAGCTCCCCTGAGCTTAGGAAGGCAAACTGGAAGGACAGAATCTCAGTTTTTTCTTCCCATCACACAGCAAATAAATGGGCTCTGCCCCCAAGCTGGTGCGTGTTTAGTGCTAAATCCCATCAGCGCATTTGGGTATTTCTCTAAGTAAGTGAAGTCGCTCAGTCGTTTCCGACTCTTTGCGACCCCGTGGACTGTAGCCTACCAGGCTCCTCTGTCCATGGGATTTTCCAGGCAATAGCACTGGAGTGGATTGCCATTTCCTTCGCCAGAGGATCTTCCCGACCCAGGGATCGAACCCAGGTCTTCCGTATTGTAGACAGACGCTTTACCGTCTGAGCCACCAGGGAAGTGGCTGCCCTTAATCTCTTGACTATCTGCTGAGGAGACGTCTCCTGTGAAAACAGTGCCCCCATTATCTCTCTGTAACCCTTCTTGTCCTAGAAGTGTGGTCCCCAACCTTTTAGGCACCAGGGACCACTTCCGTGGAAAACAATTTTTCAGGAACCGGGGGTGGGTGTGGGGGATGGTTCAGGGATGATTCTCATAGGAGGGTGCAA
Organism: Bison bison bison; assembly: GCF_000754665.1. Lineage (NCBI taxonomy): Eukaryota > Metazoa > Chordata > Mammalia > Artiodactyla > Bovidae > Bison > Bison bison. The sequence continues at coordinate 5,944,261 of NW_011495044.1, read as the reverse complement.
CCTAGATCCCTCACATGGGCAGTTCATGGTAGGGTTTGAGCTCCCAGGTGGCACAGTGGTAAAGAGTCACTTGCCAATGCAGGAGGTGCAAGAGAAATGGGTTCCATCCCTGGGTTGGGAAGATTCCCCTAGAGTAGGAAATGGCAACCCACGGCAGTATTCCTGCCTGGAAAATTCCATGGACAGAGGAGCCTGGTGAGCTACAGTCCAAGGGGTGGCGAAGAGTCAGACACGACTGGGCGACAGAGCAATTGCTACTATTGGCGCCATTGATTTGACAAGAGTAGGAGCTCGGACAGTAACAGCAGCAATGGGGAGTGGCTATAAACGCAGATGAAGCTTCGCCTCCCACTTCTGCCGTGCAACACAGTTCCTAACAGACCGGAGACTGATACTGGTCTGTGGCCCGAGGGTGGGGAACCCTGTCCTGGAGGCTGTGCCCTCCCTCTGCTCTGTCTTGGTTTCCCTCTGTTCTATACACACCTTCCCCAGTGTAGAAATGAAATCCTCAATCTAATTATTGTCCACTCAGCCTTCGCCTCAAATGGAACCTCCTAGTGCAGCTTTCCCTGACTCTCCCAAACTAGGTAGTGTCCCCAAACATATGTTCTGGTAGCATCCTACATCTTTCCTCTACAGCCTTACCACACCTGTGATTTTAATATTTCGGCAAGTTATTGGTACCTGCCTTCCCCACTGGACTGATACTCCACAATGCCAAGACTGTATCTGTTTTGTCCACTACTTATTTCACATACATGGATACAGTAGGCACATAATAAATAGTCAAAGGGATGCAGAGTGGTCAAGACTCTGAAGTCAACCCAGCTGAGTTTGAACCCAGAGCCAGGGGACTAATGTGGAATAATAACAGTATCCTTAGGGGCTGTAGGAAGGACTAGATCAAAGTACTAAAAATAGTGCCTAACACACAGTAGGTGCTCAATAAATATTTGCTGATATTAGTATGATTGTCATTAGTCTGATCTGGGTTGGTGGGTGAGGTGAGAGAGGTGTGGACTCTGTTTAGCTGGCATCACTGGTATAATGTGTGTGTACCAAGGTGTTGCAGTGGGCACTGGCCTCCCTGAGTGCCACTCAGACAGGAGGCTTATATTTCTGGGAAGGGTCAGCTTCCCAACCCAGCAACTAGCCAGAGCATGCTCTTTCCAGAGCTGGGTGACTTTGGAATTACCTCTCATTGGTATTTCATGGCCAATTAAGTGGGTGAGGATGAATTGGCATCATCAGAGCAATGTCATCAAATTGTCACTTTAAAGTAATGTATGTTGCGAACAACAGGGTGAGAACAGCAAAACGGAGAGTCTGGGTACTCACAGCAATAGAGCAAGGTGAAATGTCAGTGCGTATCAATGAGGACAACAGGAGTTTCCAAATATTTTTACAGTAACAGAGGCTTTTTACCAGGAGGTCATCTTATAAGAGATCCAATATATAAAACCTAGAGTGGAGCAGATTTACTTGAATTGGGTGCCCCAGGGGTCTAGCTGAGCTGATTCTGAGCTGTCCTGAGCTTTGGTTGGGAGTGAAGGCATATTCATAGCACCCATGCAAATTACTTCTGTGTTACCAGGGTCAAGTTCATGGGCAGGTGACCTGTGCAATCACCCAGGGCCCTATGCTGGGAAAAGCCATGTTTGATTTAATGCTCTGCTATAATTGTCTTGAAAATCCTAATCACTTTTAAGTAATTTTTATTGGAGCACAGTTGCTTTACAATGTTGTGTTAGTTTCTGCTGTACAGCAAAGTTAACCAGTTTCCCTGGTGGCTTAGTTGGTAAACACACCACCTGCAAAGCAGGATACTTCCTGCAAAGCACAAGACACAGGTTCCATCTCTGGGTCAGGAAGATCCCCTGGAGAAGGAAATGGCAACCCACTCCGGTATTCTTGTTGGGAAATCCCATGGACAGAGAAACCTGGAAGACTACAGTTCATAAAGTGGCATAGTCGGGCACAACTTAGCAACTAAAGCACCGCCATACATATATACAATACTTTGGCCACCTGATGCGAAGAGTGGACTCATTTGAAAAGACCCTGATGCTGGGAAAGATTGAAGGCGAGAGGAGAAGGAGACAACAGAGTATGAGATGGTTGGATGGCATCACCAACTCAATGGACATGAGTTTGAGTAAACTCTGGGAGTTGGTGATGGACAGGATAACCTGGCGTGCTGCAGTCCATGGGGTGGCAAAGAGTTGGACACGACTGAGCAACTGAACTGAACTGATACATACATCCACTGTTTTTTAGATTTCCTTCCCATTTGGGTCACTGCCGATCATTGAATAGAGTTCCCTGTGCTGTACCGTAGATTCTCATTAGTTGCCTATTTTATATATAGTAGTGTATACATGGGGAGAAGGCAATGGCACCCCACTCCAGTACTCTTGCCTGGAAAATCCCATGGACGGAGGAGCCTGGTGGGCTGCAGTCCATGGGGTCGCTAAGAGTCAGGCACGACTGAGCGATTTCACTTTCACTTTTCACTTCCATGCATTGGAGAAGGAAATGGCAACCCACTCCAGTGTTCTTGCCTGGAGAATCCCAGGGACGGGGGAGCCTGGTGGGCTGCCGTCTCTGGGGTCGCACAGAGTCGGACACGACTGAAGTGACTTAGCAGCAGTGTATACATGTCTATCCCAATTTCCCAATTTAGCCCACCTCCCCCTGGTAACCCCAAGTTTGTTTTCTACATCTGTGACTCTATTTCTGCTTTGCAAGTAAGTTCATCTGGACCACTTTTCCTAGATTCCACATATAAACGCGGTACATTTTTTGGTAGAGATATTTGTAGAGAAATGTAAATCAAAACTACAATGAAGTATCATTTCACACCGGTCAGAATGACCATCATCAAAAAAACTACAATAAACGCTGGAGAGGGTGTGGAGAAAAGGGAATGAATGTAAGTTGGTAGAGCCACTATGAAGAACAATATGGAGTTTCCCCAAAAAACTAAAAATAGAGCTACCATATGATCCAGCAATCCTTCTCCTAGGCATGTATCTGTAGAATACGATATTCAAAAGGATGCATGCAGCCCAATATTCATAGCAGAATTATTTACAATAGCCAGGACATGGAGCAACCTAAATGTCCATCACCAGAGGAATGGATAAAGATGTGGTGCATATATACAATGAAATATTACTCAGCCAGAAAAATGAATTAAATAGTGCCATTTGAAAATCTTAATCATTTTTTTTAACTTCCATTAAACTTTTTCTTTTATATTGGAGTATAATCAATTAATGTTGTAATACTTTCAGGTGGACAGCAAAGAGACATATGCATATATCCATTCTCCCCCAAACTCCCCTCCCATCCAGGCTTCCACACAACACTGAGCAGAAATCTTAATCATCTTTAACAAGGGGTCCCACGTTTACACTGGACTCTGAACCCTGCCGATTGTGTGGCAAGCTCTGGCACTCACAGGCAGGATCCTTTTCTTTGAGCTTCATGCCTTTGGGGCTGGTCTGGGGAGCTAGGGATGGAGCAGGAAGCTCATAGTGGTCATCCAGCAGGTCTGAGCAGTGGAGACTCATGGGCCTTGGGATCAGACAGATCTGGTTTTTAGATCTTATACTCCCTACCACTATATGACCATAGGCAAGTCACCCTTCCTCTCTGGGACTCAGTTTTCTCATCTGTCAAGTAGGAACAACACACCCTTCTCCCCATTAGTACAGTGGGATCTGGTGAGATACCAGATGGTTCCCAACGTCTGTGGCCACCACTGATTCCCTTTCCCTGTGCTTCATCCTCAAAGGTCCCTTTTAAAGATCCCCAGAGCCATCTATCATGCTGGCTGACCACAGACTCTGCTCACCAACATGCCAAGCACGGGGAAAAGAGGTTGCTTTCAGAAGTTCTTCCTTCTCCCTGCTTGCCTGCCCCGCTACCACAAGGCCAGAGCAATCTTTCAAAACCACTGTAAGTTTCCAACTCCCTCTAGATCGAGACTAAATTTCTTTTATTTTTTAATTTGTTGTTTAATTGGAGGAAAATTGCTCCACAATGCTGTGCCCATTTCCAATGTACAACAACACAAATCAGTCATAATTATACATATATCACCTCCCTCTTGAGCCTCTCCCCACTCCCCCATCCCACCCATCTAGGTCATCATGGAGCGTCAGGCCTGTTGTACAGAATGAAGTAAGTAGGAAAGAGAAAAATAAATATTATATATTAATGCATATGTATAGAATCTAGAAAAAATGGTATTGATGAACCTATTCCAAGGCTAAGGTTCTTGATCGTCGTACTGTAGAGCTGGGGAGTTGGGGTTCACCTATCTCCCCAGCCTCCTTCCCTTCTTCTCAGCACCTGCACACAAATCCTGTTGAAGTTCTCAGAAAACTTAACTCACTTTTCCATCCCTCCAGACTTTTATTCACTCTTATGCTTTTCCTAAAATGCCCTCCCTCCAATCCCACCCTCAAAAACACTCCCCTTGAAGATACAGACCCCTCTGAAACACTTCCTGCCTCTCTCCCCACTGGGTCCCCTATTCTCCCACAAGGTCTTGCACACGAGTGAAAGGTCTCCCATGAGTCTTACTGGACTATTTATGTATCTTTCACCATGAATCCACACTTAAGGGCAAGGGGACAGATCACCCAGGTTCAAATTCTGGCTCGCCCACTTACCAGCTACATGATTATCTCGTTGTTCAGTCGCTAAGTCATATCCAACTCTTTGTGACCCTATGGACTGCAGCACACCAGCCTTCCCTGTCCTTCACCACCTCCTGGAACTTGCTCAAATTTCTGTCCATTGAATTAGTGATGCCATCCAACTATCTCATCCTCTGTCATCCCCATTCTCCTCCTACCTTCAATCTTTCCCAGTATCAGGGTCATTGCCAATGAGTAGGCTCTTTGCATCAGATAGCCAAAGTATTGGAGCTTCAGCTTCAGCTTCAGCATCAGTCCTTCCAACTAATATTCAGGGTTGATTTCCTTCCTTGCCTCATGCCTCAATTTCCCCTATAAGATGAGGATAACAGCAGTACCCTTTCCCAGCGTTGCTGTGAAGACAAAATGAGTTCATGAACTCCAGTACAATTCTAGTTATTGTGGTCATCCCTCAGTTAATCTTCACACACCATTTACTACATGCCCGCCACTGTGCAGGGTGCTGAGGATACTGTGGTGTACAAGACACATCATCGCTGCCTGAATTTCCTGTCTTGTGGGTATGGTGGTTTTTAAAACAAATAGCCATAAATTCTTTGCCTTTTTCTCATTGAGAGGTAGAGGCAATGTTCCCTCCCCTTGAATCCAAGAGGGATTTTGGACATTTCAATCAATAGAGTATCATGCAAGCATTGCTAAATAACTTCTAAGAGTAAGTCAAAAGATCAAGCAGCCTCCACCTTATTCTCTCAGCACAGTCATCCATGTTAGCCACAATGGAAGAAGTCCACCTGCTCAAAGAGTTCACATTTTGCTGCTCCAGGAAATAGCCAGAATCAATTGCCAGCCACATATGGGGGCTATCTGGGTGTCCAGCCAATCTGAGCCTTCAGATAACTATAGCCTTCTTTGCAACCACACAGGTGACCCCAAGTGAGAAATGCCCAACAAAACCTGCTCCAAATTCCTGACCCACAATGCCATGGGCAAAATAAAACAGTTGTAGTTTTACATTACTACAATTTGATGTCATTGTTGTGTAGCAATTTCTACTGCAACGTGGGCTCACTTGGCTGTGGGATCCTCAAGGACAGAAGTCATGCTTTATACACCTCTACCCCTCCTATCTGGGGCTTCCCAGGTGGCTTAGTGGTAAAGAATCTGCCTGCCAATGGAGGCAACACAGGTTCGATCCCTGGGTTGGGAAGATGCCCTGGAGAAGGAAATGGCAACCCATTCCAGTATTCTTGCCTGGGAAATCCCATGGCAGAGGAGCCTGGAGGGCTGCAGTCCATGGCGTGACAATGGAGTATAACATGCTTTAGCAACTAAACCACAATGCGCATGCTCAGTCGTGTCCAACTCTTTACGATCCCATGGTCTGTAGACAGCCAGGCTCCTCTGTCCATGAAATTTTTGAGTCAAGAATACTGGATTGGGTTGCCATTTCCTACTTCAGGGTGTCTTCCTGACCCAGGGATTGAACCTGCATCTCCTGTATTGGCAAGCAGATTCTTTACCACTGCACCACTCAGGAAACCCAAAAACAACAAAACAACCCCGTGTGTGTGTGTGTGTATGTGTGTGTGTGTATTCCATGTGTTAATAAACCTTCTATGTAGGTGTCATGTTAGAAGAACGCTGGAAGACTGTTCTATGCAAATCTGTGAGTTAGAAACAAAGATGGATCATTTAGAGATGTTCTGAGATGTTTCTTAGAACTGATCTCAATTCTTCCAGGAGATGTTGCTTAATCAAGAATTTAGTTGCAGTAAATTGCCATGAATGCCATCTGTGGTATGCAGAATAATGGCCCCCAATGATATCTACACCCTAATTCACAGAATCTGTAAATATATTACGTTAAAAGAACAAAACAGAATTCCAGTGGCTCAGCAGTAAAGGATCTGCCCTCAATGTAGGATATGCAGGAGACAAGAGTTCAGTCCCCGGGTTGAGAAGATCCCCTGGAGAAGAAAATGGCAACCCACTCCAGTATTCTTGCCTGAATACTGAGGTCAGAGGAGACTGGCAGGCTACAGTCTCTGGGGTTGTAAAAGAATCAGACAACTAAACCACATGACTAAACAACAAAAAAATGGAATTAGGGTTGCTAATTAGTAGATAAGGAGATAAACCTGGATTATCCTGGTATGCCCCATATAATCTTCAGGGATTGTAGAGGTAGAAGAGGGAAGCAGGAAAAGTCAGAGGAAAATGTGATCATGGAAGGATGGTCCAAAATGTACAGTGTTACACTTTGAAGATGCAGGAAAGGGCCTTGAAGAGCCAAGGAATACGGGTGACCTCCAAAATATTTTTTTTTAAAGCTAGAAAATGGATTTTTCCCAAGAGCCTCTGGAAAGAAACACTGTACAGCTGACATCTTAGTTTTAGACCAGTGAGATCCACTTCTGACTTCTGACTTATAGAAACGCAAGATAATAATGTGTATTATTTAAAACCACTAAATTTATGGTAATTTGTTACAGCAGCAATAAAAAAGCAGCACACTAACTTTACAGGCGTGTCTTGATTCACCTTTCCCCATCTAACTCTATAATTAAATGTCTTGATTCTTTAAAAACAAGGCCTCTTGCAGCTCTATTTACAGTAGCCAGGACATGGAAGCAACCTAAATATCTATCAACAGAAGAATGGATAAAGATGATGTGGTACATATACACAGTGGAATATTACTCAGCCATAAAAATGAATGAAATTGTGCCATTTGCAGAGACCTGGATGACCCAAAGACTGTCATGAGTGAAGTCAGACAGAAAGAAAAAAGCACTGTCATGAGTCAAGTAAGACAGAAAGAGAAAAACAAATATCATATATTAACATGTATATGTAACACCTTTAAAAAATGGTATAGATGAACTTATTCGCAAAGCAGAAATAGAGACACAGACTTACAAACAAATGTATGGATACCAAGAGGGGAAGTAGGGAGCAGAATGGATAGGGAGATTGGGATTGACATATATTTATATACTACTTCTGCTTTATTGACTATGCCAAAGCCTTTGACTGTGTGGATCACAATAAACTGTGGAAAATTCTGAAAGAGATGGGAATACCAGACCACCTGACCTGCCTCTTGAGAAACCTATATGCAGGTCAGGAAGCAACAGTTCGAACTGGACATGGAACAACAGACTGGTTCCAAGTAGGAAAAGGAGTACATCAAGGCTGTATATTGTCACCCTGCTTATTTAACTTATATGCAGAGTACATCATGAGAAACACTGGGCTGGAAGAAGCACAAGCTGGAATCAAGATTGCCAGGAGAAATACCAATAGCCTCAGATGTGCAGATGACACTACCCTTATGGCAGAAAGTGAAGAGGAACTAAAGAGCCTCTTGATGAAAGTGAAAGAGGAGAGTGAAAAAGTTGGCTTAAAGCTCAACATTCAGAAAGCTAAGATCATGGCATCTTGTCCCATCACTTCATGGGAAATAAATGGGGAAACAGTGGAAACAGGGTCAGACTTAATTTTTTGGGCTCCAAAATCACTGCAGATGGTGAGTGCAGCCATGAAATTAAAAGACACTTACTCCTTGGAAGGAAAGTTATGACCAACCTAAATAGCATATTCAAAAGCAGAGACATTACTTTGCCAATAAAGGTCCGTTTAGTCAAGGCTATGGTTTTTCCAGTAGTCATGTATGTGTGTGATAGTTGGACTGTGAAGAAAGCTGAGCACTGAAGAATTGATGCTTTTGAACTGTGGTGTTGGAGAAGATTCTTGAGAGTCCCTTGGACTGCAAGGAGATCCAACCAGTCCATTCTAAAGGAGATCAGTCCTGAGTGTTCTTTGGAAGGACTGATGCTAAAGCTGAAACTCCAGTACTTTGGCCACCTCATGTGAAGAGTTGACTCATTGGAAAAGACTCTGATGCTGGGACGGATTGGGGGCAGGAGAAGAAGGGGACGACAGAGGATGAGATGGCTGGATGGCATCACTGGCTCGATGGACGTGAGTCTGAGTGAACTCCGGGAGTTGGTGATGGACAGGGAGGCCTGGCGTGCTGCAATTCATGGGGTCACAAAGAGTCGGACACGACTGAGCGACTGAACTGAACTGATGTATAAAAGAGATAGCTAAGGAGACTGTATAGCACAGGGAACTCTATTCAGTGCTCAGTGGTGACCTAAATGGGAAGATAATCCAAAAAACAGGAGATAATTGCATATAGGTAATTCACTTTGCTATATAGCAGAAACTAACACAACATTGTAAAGCAACTATACTCCAATAAAACCAAACAAGGCCTTTTCCCTCTTTGCTTCTCTCTGCCTCCCCCAGCCCCATACACCCTAATTCTATGTGGCAAGAGGTAGGTGAGAGGACATATTTGCTCAATCAATGAATACTTTTATTAGCCAAAATTTTGGAATACCTTTGATTGCAGATTCAAGAATGCAGTTAACATCCAAAAAGACTCAGGACCTTCTAGGGTACTTCTCTGATGATTCAGAAGATCCTTTATCTTATTGCAGCTCAGAGGGTATACTCATGGGAACCAGTGTGTAAACATACAAAGGCATGAGTTAATCCCCTCTGCTCTTCAGGACTCTAAATGTCCTCAGGTATCTAAGAACAGCAGGACATTGTTGCTGGGCCATAGGAAGCAACATCCCAGTGAGTGAGGAGCCAAGTCAAGTGGTTCCAGCTCCACCATTTCCTGTCTCTGTGGCCTTGATTAAGTTTCTAGACCCTCTAGGCCTCAGTGACCTCCTGAATAAAACGAGAGACTTGGACAGTGTTATCCCCCAAAGTCCTATCTGATGTCAGATTTTCTGGCAACTCCTTTCCAGCATTTGTCAGGAATTTCTGGCATTTAGAAATGCTCAAGAAATTGGACTTGCAAACAGGCCCTTTTGCTGATGACTGACATTTGGGTTTTAAGGCTGTCACCTACTGATGGGTTGAAGGAAAATATACAGTCTTGATTAGAAATATGACCTCACAACTTAGCTTCTTGCCCCAGGGGGAGGCCTACGCATTGGAAGAAGGAACCTAAGCACCCAAGGAGCACATAGATGCAAAGGACAGGAAGAGTTCCAGTCAAGAGACGGCTGAGAGTTACTTTTAAATGCTTCAGAAAGAGACACCAGACCAAGACTTGCCCGACAGTCCAGTGCTTAAGAGTCTGTGCTCCCACTGCAGAGGGCACAGGTTCCACCCTTCTCACACCCTGTGTCCATGGTGTGGCCAAAAACAGATAAACTAATTAATTATTTTATAAAAGAAACACCAGGCTGAAGGCCATGATTTAAATCCTTGCTCTAATTCTTACTCCAAGCAAGTGACTTCTCACCTCTGAGCTTGTTTCTGTCTTTGGTTTCCATTATAAAATATATCATACAAGAGAGTGTTTAAAACACACATGCAGAATTATTATTGTAGAATAATAACGAAATGAAAATCCACATACACAATCCCAGTTAAGAAGTAGATAGAATAGTGTCAATATCTTAGAAACCCCCTATGTACTCCTTCTCTGACTTACCTGGTCCCTGGTCCCACCCCACCCTAAGGTAACCACTATCCTCAATTTGTTTTAGTCATTCTTTAGGTTTTCTCTGTAGTTTTACCATTTAATTATGGATTCCTAAGCAAAATATTGGAGAAGGAAATGGCAACCCACTCAAGTACTCTTGCCTGGAAAATCGCATGGAGGGAGGAGCCTGGTAGGCTACAGTCCATGGGGTCGCAAAGAGTCGGACACAACTGAGCGACTGTCTTGTCTTGTCTTGAAGCAAAATATTATTGTACTTTACCTGTTTATGAGTTGTCAATGAATAGAATCATACTATAGGTTTTCTTCTATGACTTCCTTCTGTCATTCAACATTTATTTGTAAATTCATCCTACTTAATGCATATAACAGCAATGTATCCATTTTTATTTTAGAATAGTATTTCATTGTATAAGTTTGACAGTTTCATTATTCATTGTACTATAGATAGGCATGTTGGCTGAGTCCATTATCTTTGCTATTATAGAAAATGATGCTATGAACACTTTTGTACACATCTCTGATATATAAATACAAGAGTTTCTTTAGAGTATACTCTGGGAATGGATTTGTTGGCTTATAACTTGTGTGTGTTTAGCTTTGCTAGAAAATTCCAGTTTTTCAAAGTAGTTGCACAAGTTCACATTCCCAGCAGGAGTAGCTGAGAGTTTCTTATTCTACATCCTTACCAATTCTTGGTACTGCTAGAGGTGTTTTTTGAGCAGGGCAGCGGCGGGGGGTTGTGGAGGGGAATCTAATAGACATGTAATAATATCTCTGTTTTAATTTGAAGTTTGCTGATTACCAATGAAGTTGAACATTGTTTCATATATTTATTGCCCATTTCATGTTTCCTCCTGTGGAAAAGATCTGTTTATGCTTTTTGCCTGCTAGTCTATTGCAAATGTATTATTCTGACACCCTGCAACCATTCTTCAGTGTTGTGTGTATTAGTCCTTTGTTGGTTATGAGGGTTATAACTTCTTTTCCCAGGGTGTGGCTTATCTTTTCACTCAGTTGCGTCTTGTGGTGAATATGTTCTCAATTCTAATAGAGTCATATTTGTTAATCTTTGTCTTTATAATGTGCGTGTTTCATGACCTCAAAGTTTTGAAGTTATTCTCCTATATTATGTTCTAATCATTTTCTAGTTTTTCTCCTTTATTTTCAGTGATATAATCCACATAGAATTTATTTTTGTGTAGATTATAGAGCAAAAACCAAATTGCATTTTTTTTTTCCAGTAAGAACTACCAATTTTCCCAGCACTGTGGACTATTCTTTTCACACTCATCTGCAATGTCTACTCCATCCAGATTCCATGTACATACAGTTTGTTTCCGGGCTCTTTCTTCTTTCCATTGACTTTTTTATCAATTACTTCCTTGATTATTATAGCTTTATGATAAATGTTACTATTTAGTAAAGAAAAATCCCCCCAACTTAGTCTTCTGCTTTAGAAAGATTTTGGCCCTTCCCTACACCATATAAATATAAGAATCAGTCTGTCAACTTCCTACTACATTGTAAATCTAATTGAAACTGCATCAAATCAAAAGATAAGTTTGGGAAATTTATATCTTTATAATATTGGATATTTTGTCCAAGAACATGATGTATCTATTTATTTAGGTCTTAACATATTTCTGTAAGATTTTATAATTTTCTCCATAAAAAATTTGTAACGCGTTATATGCAATCCTAGATACCTTTATATTTTTGTTGCTAATGTGAATGATTTATTTTAAATTAATTTCCCAGCTGATTGCTACTGGTGTATACAAATTCAATTGATTTTTGTATATTGATTTTGTATCTAGCAACCCTGCTAAAGTTTCATTTTGATTCAAATAATTTCTCATTTCTTTTGGGTTTTCTACATAGTCAATCATAGATCTGCAAATAACAATTATTTTTGCTTCTTATCTCCTAGTCCTTATTCTTTGTATTTAATTCTTTACAGCTATATCTTGGCAGGAACCTGGCAAATGGGATCAGTTTTACCATTATTCCTATTTTTACAAATGTGGAAACTGAGCCTCAGAGCGGTTAATTTGCCTAAGGTCTCACACCAAGAAATATACGAAATCAGGACTCAGACCTCAGTCTAGCCATTCCAAAATCTGTATTTTTATGCCCTATGCCATGGATTTCTTTTTCCTTCCCCATCATGCAAATACATTTGAAGTTTGTAGAAGAAAATCTTGGCACATAAAAACATTGATCTGTCATTGCGTATAAGACTTTTTATTTCTTTGCTTCTTTTAAAGAAAAAAAAAAAAAGATTATTTTGAATTAGTCAATACATTTGTACCCTCTTGGACACATGAAAAAAACTACAGGGTGAAAGGGCCTCACACACTGCTGCCCATATCTTTGCTCATTCTATCCTAATGGCAGCTAGTAAGTTGAGTATCAGTATCCTAGTTCTGCAGTGAGGAAACTGATGTTCAGAGAAATGAATGTAAAAACGCAATGACCCAAACAACGAGCTTTTCATGGCAAGCAGAACAGCAAAATGTGTCTATCGTATTAACAAAAAATTGAAAAAGCCTCCAAGTATAATTTGCGACTTGGTTTTACAGCCCCCGGTAAATACAAAATGATGAAGCCTGGGAAAAGTTCCTTGTGTGCTCCCTGCAGGTCCATGAAGACAAAGAACACCTCTGTGGAGTTCTTCATGGGTACTGGGAAAGGAAAGAACTGGGAAGTCATTTGCTCCTTTGCATGCATGCATGCATTTAATAAATAGAGTATTTATTACGGGCCACCCCTCTGAGTCCTGGAATAAATTTGGGGAATACAGCTGGGAAACCAGACACAGTTCTTGCCCTCATGAAGCTTTCAATCCAGCAAAAGAATTAGGCATTAAGCTAGTAAATCACTGGCCCACTTTCACGGTGCCCAACTCCAGACTCCACCATCAGGCAAACAGAAATCCTGTGTGAAGCTCATGCAGATTGTGCTGCACTTCGGACTCTCCAGGTCCCCCTGCAGAAGCAGCCACAACCCTGGGGCAGGGAGGGGAACCCCCTTCCTCTCCCCACCTTGGTTTCCTGAAGTCCTGATGCTGCTGGGAGCCTGTCCATCAGAGTGCCAATCGCAGGGGAAATTGAATCCAGAGGCTCTTTCTAGTCGTGTTTGCTCACTTTTTTCTTAGCATGATCTTTGGTTTCATTATCTTTAGGTATTTCTTTTATTTATCCATGCACCAGGAGAAAAAAAAAAAAAAGGAAGATGCCTCTTTTAACCAAGCGTGAAATGTATTAGGAACCTAAAGTTGAGAATAATGGACTTTTTTTTTTTTTCCCTCCTGGAAAGCTAGCCTACAGGAGAAAAAAAAAATCCATTCAAATAATTTCGTTTAGTCCTAAGTATAAAATAACCGAAGTCAAGGTGTCTCTGCTGTTATTATTTTTTCTGATGTTTTTGACACCCGCGTGTGGAGTTCTCTGGCGTTCACAGCTTCCAGAGCTGTGAGCTCCCACTTGGTATATTCGTAATACTCCTTAATATTTTCATTTTGATGTAATTTGCGGCCCCAGCTTTTTAAATATCCGCTCTGTAATAATGTTTAATTTCAGGGGTCACTCCGCCAAGGAGTATATTAAAGCTTATAAAACTCATTTCCAAAGCTCAAATATCAAGCTGTGATCAGGTTAGGAGGGCAGCGTCTGTGAATATTTCATCTTTTATCATGCTGATAATAAGGAGATGACAGAGGCACATTATTACAATGAGAGAATTGCTCATTTCAGGCCTGGTGCTGGAAGCTGGGGTCTGCAGTGTGTATTACTCAATAAGAGCAATTCTGATATGAAAAGCAAGTTTACTGAGGCACCACTGTGTCTTATTTGATTGGAATGAATAATATATGGAACTGCCGTTCGGGCGGCTGCCGGCCGGGGGAGGGGAGCCTGGCACGGAGAGGTGCACTTGGGGATAGACGGCGAAATAATTTATCAAAGGATATGTTTTACGGCCTGAAAATAAAGTTAAGATAACCACTGTTTATTAGAATCATTATTTCGGAAATCTGTATTCTGGAAATCTTCAACATGTGCCGGCTTACGCCCAAGAAGAATCGTGATCCGATGTGTTTGGCTGGTGGAGAGGCCTTGTAATTATGTATTTGCACACAGGAGCTGAGTGAATTTGACACCCGGGCCGATTCCTGCCACATTCTCCATTGGCAACTTTCATTATTGCTTTGCGTCAAGCCAACTTCATCAAGCGGGAACCTTAAAACTCTGGTCTTTCCGGGGACTGAGATGATGAAAAGCCATCAGGAGAGGGAGCATCTTCTGGCTGCTGGAGAAAATCACGCATGGACCACCTCTAATTACTTCCCCCCATGCTGCCGCCACCACTGCTCCCACATCCATCCTCTCCTCCTCCATTATCGTGGAAGGGGAGTGCCCCCTCCGTTCTCTTGGAGGTATATCAACCTCCTTCCCACTTGTTCTGACCTCCACATAGACCATTCTCCTTTCTCCAAGGTCTTAAGGGCTCCCCCTCATCTGGTTCCTTCCCTTCCATTCATGAATGTGATCAAATTCCTCCCATCCTAGTAAAAAACATGTTTCTTGACCTTCCATCCCCCTCCAGCTATCACCTTAGGTCTTGTCTCACCATCTCCTCCAAGTGTCTCATAAGAATCAAATACACCTACTGCCCCATCAATTCCAGTGAGACCACTCCCACCAAGGCCATGGATGTCCTGCTAATGACCAGATCCTCTGGGCAATTTGCATCCTGCACCTAGCTTGACCTCTCAGCAGCACCTGTCCCCCATATCAGGACACCTCTCTGCTGGTTCTCCTCCTTCCTAACTTCCTAATTCTTTCTCTGGTTCCTTTCCTGGAAACTCTTCCTGGCTTCCCTGAAGATAAGAGGGCTCTGCAAGACTACCCCCATGCTCCCTCCTCACTTTGCCCTCTCTGCTGAGCAGCAGATTTCTCAGCTGTAACTGTAACTAACACACATTGGCGGCTGCCTCCTGACATGATCAATAGTAATTGGTTTGTGATCTAACCTCTTTCTAGGAGCTCCAGATCCATGTATCTCCCTGGGTGCCCCACTGGCACTGCAAACAAGATAGGTGGAAATTTTAGCACACACAAACAGGGACTTCCCTAGTGGTCTCATAGTTAAGACTCCACCCTTCCACTGCAGGGGCATGGGTTCAATCTCTAGTTGGGGAACTAAGATTCGACATCCCATGCAGCCAAAACACACACATACCTTCCTTCTCTTTCTCCCGATTTCTCTGAAATGGCAATGGAACACTGAGGGAAATTCAGTTCAGTTCAGTCACTCAGTTGTGTCCAGCTCTTTGCAACCCCATGGACTGCAGCACACCAGGCCTCCCCATCCATCACCAATTCCCCCAGCTGGCCCAAACTCACGTCCACCAAGTCGGTGATGCCATCCAACCATCTCATCCTCTGTCATCCCCTTCCCCTCCTTCCTTCAGTCTTTCTCAGCATCAGGGTCTTTTCCAGTGAGTCAGCTCTTCGCATCAGGTGGCCAAAGTATTGGAGCTTAAGATTCAGCATCAGTCCTTCTAATGAATGTTCAGGATTGATTTCCTTTTGGATTGACTGGTTTGATCTCCTTGCAGTCCAAGGGACTCTCAAGAATCTTCTCTAACACCACAGTTCAAAAGCATCAATTCTTTGGCATTCAGTCTTCTTTATGGTCCAACTCTCACATCCATACATGACTACTGAAAAAACCATAGCTTTGACTACATGGACTTTTGTTGGCAAAGTAATGTCTCTGCTTTTTAATATGCTGTCTAGGTTGGTCATAGCTTTTCTTCCAAGGAGCAAGCATCTTTTAATTTCATGGCTGTAGACACCATCTGCTGTGATTTGGAAGCCCAAGAAAATAAAGTCTGTCACTGTTTCTATTGTTTCCCCATCTATTAGCCAATGAATGAAGTGACAGGACCAGATGCCATGATCTTAGTTTTTTGAATGTTGAGTTTTAAGCCAGTTTTTACACTCTCCTCATTCACTTTCATCAAGAGGCTCTCTAGTTCCTCCTTGCTTTCTGCCATTAGAGTGGTATCATCTGCATATCTGAGGTTATTGATATTTCTCCCAGCAATCTTGATTCCAGCTTGTGCTTCATCCTGTCTGGCATTTCACATGATGTACTTTGTATATAAGTTAAATAAGCAGGCTGACAATATATAGCCTTGATGTACTTCTTTCCCAATTTTGAAACAGTCCATTGTTCCATGTCCAGTTCTAACTGTTGCTTCTTGACCTGCATACAGATCTCTCAGGAGGCAGGTAAAGTAGCTTGGTATTCCCATCTCTTGAAGAATTTTCCACAGTTTGTGGTGATCCACACAGTCAAAAGTTTTAGTGTAGTCAATGAAGCAGAAGTAGATGTTGTTCTGGAACTCTCTTGCTTTTTCAATGATCCAACGGATGTTGACAGTTTGATCTCTGGCTCCTCTGCCTTTTCTAAATCCAGCTGTACCTCTGGAAGTTCTCAGTTCACGTACTGTTGAAGCCTTGCTTGGAGAATTTTGAGGATTACTTTGCTAGCATGTGAGATGAGTACAATTGTGCAGTAGTTTGAACATTCTTTTGCATTGCCTTTCTTTGGGATTGGAATGAAAACTGACCTTTTCCAGTCCTGTGGCCCCTGCTGAGTTTTCCAAATGTGCTAGCATAGTGAGTGCAGCACTTTCACAGTATCATCTTATAGGATTTGAAATAGCTCAGCTGGAGTTCCATCACCTCCACTAGCTTTGTTCTCAGTGAAGGAAGTTGCACAAACCAAAACACAGGACATCTTCCTCAACACCTCCATTCTCCCCATGTCCCACTTACCAGCAATCAAGTCCTATTGATTCTTTTATTTTCTAGAAAACAAACAGATCTTTTGCCATTTCTGATTATAAAAGTAATACACATTTGTTCGAAGTTTTTCAAATTGTACAGAAATAACAAAGACGGTATAAATCACCCAACACCCTCCATCCATAGACATTCAGTTAACATTTGATATATTGTACACACATCTAGAAGAAGGCAATGGCACCCCACTCCAGTACTCACCTGGAAAATCCCATGGATGGAGGAGCCTGGTAGGCTACAGTCCATGGGGTCGCTGAGGATCGGACACGACTGAGCGACTTCACTTTCACTTTTCACTTTCATGCATTGGAGAAGGAAATGGCAACCCACTCCAGTGTTCTTGCCTGGAGAATCCCAGGGACGGGGTATCCTGGTGGGCTGCCGTCTATGGGGTCGCACAGAGTTGGACACAACTGAAGTGACTCAGCAGCAGCTCACACATCTAGACATTTCTTTTTAATTTGGACATTCAGTCACTCAATGTTTATTGAGTGCTTACTATATGCTGATCATTGTGTTGGATATATATGTATGTTTATACACACACACACACACATATATATACATTTCCTTTATAATTAAAAATATGGAATCCTAATAGACACAAACCCTTCTTAACAAGGCACATCTTTCCATTTTGATTAATATAAATCCACATAATATATCTGAATAGGTTCATAGTATTCCACTTAATGTCTATAGCATAATTTACTTACTTAATCCAGTTCCTTCTGATAGATCTTTAGGTTATATCCAAAATTTGATGTTATTGCTTATATATGGAATCTAAAATATGACACAAATAAACATATCAGTGGAAAAAAAAACAGACTCACAAATATAGAGAACAGACCTGTGGTTGTCAGAGGGGGACGGGGTCAGGGGAAGGACTGGGAGCTGGGGTCAGCAGATGCAAACTATTACACACAGGAAGGACGATCGGGGTCCTATTGTATAGCACAGGGAGTATGGTTACTATCCTGTGATAAACCATAGTGAAAAAGAATATATATGTGTAACTGAGTCACTTTACAGCAGAAATTAAACACAACATTGTAAATCAATTATACTTTGATAAAATTTTAAAAAGCAAAAAAATGTGGTATTGTCAATAATTTGCAATAATCATCCTTATACATAAATCTTTTCTCATTTGTTCAATTATTGTTTTAGAATAAATCCCTGGAGGTAGAATTGTGGGAACAGGGATGTGCACATTTTTAAGGCTTTCAGTAAATATGGGAAAACATCCTCCAGTGACACAATAGCCATTTGTTCCCCATCAACAATAGGAACGTTTCCTACACCCTCTTTGACACCAAATATTATCAATCTGTCAACCTTTGCCAATCTGCCAAATAAAATCTGTTATTGTTTAATGAGAAGGGAATGGCAAACCACCTCAGTATTCTTGCCTTGAGAACCCCATGAACAGTATGAAAAGGCAAAATGATAGGATACTGAAAGAGGAACTCCCCAGGTCAGTAGGTGCCCAATATGCTACTGGAGATCAGTGGAGA
>NW_011495044.1:5924940-5925527 GCF_000754665.1 Bison bison bison | reverse complement strand
GCTACTGGAGATCAGTGGAGAAATAACTCCAGAAAGAATGAAGGGATGGAGCCAAAGCAAAAAGAATACCCAGCTGTGGATGTGACTGGTGATGGAAGCAAGGTCCGATGCTGTAAAGAGCAATATTGCATAAGAACCTGGAATGTCAGGTCCATGAATCAAGGCAAATTGGAAGTGGTCAAACAAGAGATGGCAAGAGTGAATGTCGACATTCTAGGAATCAGCTAACTCAAATGGACTGGAATGGGTGAATTTAACTCAGATGACCATTATATCTACTACTGCGGGCAGGAATCCCTCAGAAGAAATGGAGTAGCCATCATGGTCAACAAAAGAGTCCGAAATGCAGTACTTGGATGCAATCTCAAAAATGACAGGATGATCTCTGTTCGTTTCCAAGGCAAACCATTCAATACATAGTAATCCAAGTCTATGCCCCAACCAGTAACACTAAAGAAGCTGAAGTTGAACTGTTCTATGAAGACCTACAAGACCTTTTAGAACTAACACCCAAAAAAGATGTCCTTTTCATTATAGGGGACTGGAATGCAAAAGTAGGAAGTCAAGAAACACCTGGAGTAACAGGT
>NW_011495044.1:5923713-5924680 GCF_000754665.1 Bison bison bison | reverse complement strand
AGTGAAGAAAGTAGGGAAAACCACTAGACCATTCAGGTATGACCTAAATCAAATCCCTTATGATTATACAGTGGAAGCGAGAAATAGATTTAAGGGCCTAGATCTGATAGATAGAGTGCCTGATGAACTATGGAATGAGGTTCGTGACATTGTGCAGGAGACAGGGATCAAGACCATCCCCATGGAAAAGAAATGCACAAAAGCAAAATGGCTGTCTGGGGAGGCCCTACAAATAGCTGTAAAAAGAACAGAAGTGAAAAGCAAAGGAGAAAAAGAAAGATATAAGCATCTGAATGCAGAGTTCCAAAGAATAGCAAGAAGAGATAAGAAAACCTTCCTCAACGATCAATGCAAAGAAATAGAGGAAAAAAACAGAACGGGAAAGACTAGAGATCTCTTCAAGAAAATTAGAGATACCAAGGGAACATTTGTTGCAAAGATGGGCTCGATAAAGGACAGAAATGGTTGGGACCTAACAGAAGCAGAAGATATTAAGAAGAGGTGGCAAGAATACACAGAAAAACTGTACAAAAAAGATCTTCACGACCAAGATAATCACGATGGTGTGATCACTGACCTAGAGCCAGACATCCTGGAATGTGAAGTCAAGTGGGCCTCAGAAAGCACCACTATGAACAAAGCTAGTGGAGGTGATGGAATTCCAGTTGAGCTATTCCAAATCCTGAAAGATGATGCTGTGAAAGTGCTGCACTCAATATGGCAGCAAATTTGGAAAACTCAGCAGTGGCCACAGGACTGGAAAAGGTCAGTTTTCATTCCAATCCCAAAGAAAGGCAATGCCAAAGAATGCTCAAACTACCACACAGTTGCACTCATCTCACATGCTAGTAAAGTAATGCTCAAAATTCTCCAAGCCAGGCTTCACCAATACGTGAACCATGAACTTCCTGATGTTCAAGCTGGTTTTAGAAAAGGCATAGGAACCAGAGATCAAATTGCCAACATC
>NW_011495044.1:5922965-5923613 GCF_000754665.1 Bison bison bison | reverse complement strand
AAGCAAGAGAGTTCCAGAAAAACATATATTTCTGCTTTATTGACTATGCCTAAGCCTTTGACTGTGTGGATCACAATAAACTGTGGAAAATTCTGAGAGATGGGAATACCAGACCACCTGACCTGCCTCTTGAGAAATCTGTATGTAGGTCAGGAAGCAACAGTTAGAACTGGACATGGAACAACAGACTGGTTCCAAATAGGAAAAGGAGTACGTCAAGGCTGTATATTGTCACCCTGCTTATTTAACTTCTATGCAGAGTACATCATGAGAAATGCTGGATTGGAAGAAGCACAAGCTGGAATCCAGATTGCCAGGAGAAATATCAATAACCTCAGATATGCAGATGACACCACCCTGATGGCAGAAAGTGAAGAGGAACAAAAAGCCTCCTGATGAAAGTGAAAGTGGAGAGTGAAAAAGTTGGCTTAAAGCTCAACATTCAGAAAACGAAGATCATGGCATCCGGTCCCATCACTTCATGGGAAACAGATGGGGAAACAGTGGAAACAGTGTCAGACTTTATTTTGCACAATCACTGCAGATGGTGACTGCAGCCATGAGATTAAAAGACCCTTACTCCTTGGAAGAAAAGTTATGACCAACCTAGATAGCATATTCAAAAGCAGAGACATTACTTTGCCAACA
>NW_011495044.1:5918589-5922613 GCF_000754665.1 Bison bison bison | reverse complement strand
CTGTGGTGTTGGAGAAGAGTCTTGAGAGTCCCTTGGACTGCAAGGAGATCCAACCAGTCCATTCTGAAGGAGATCAGCCCTGGGATTTCTTTGGAAGGAATGATGCTAAAGCTTAAACTCCAGTACTTTGGCCACCTCATGCGAAGAGTTGACTCATTGGAAAAGACTCTGATGCTGGGAGGGATTGGGGGCAGGAGGAGAAGGGGACGACAGAGGATGAGATGGCTGGATGGCATCGCTGACTCAATGGACGTGAGTCTGAGTGAACTCCGGGAGTTGGTGATGGACAGGGAGGCCTGGCGTGCTGTGATTCATGGGGTCGCAAAGAATCGGACATGACTGAGTGACTGAACTGAACTGATTGTTTAATTTGGATTTATTACTACTGAAATGGAATATCTTCTTATACCTTTCTTGCTTATTTCTATTTCTTTGGCAAATTGCTTGTTCATGCCCTTTGCCAATTTATAAAATAGTTCTAAAACTTCCTTTTTATGTGTATAAACTCTTTATATGTAAGAAATAACAACCCTTCATCTATCATGTATGTTATATACACTTATAAAACAAGTGATATAAGTCCTCTGTTTTTGTTTATGACATCTTTAGAATAGCAACTGACAATTTTTACATAGTCTAATAACTTTTTAATGATTTCTTCTTTTGGGGTCATGGTAAGAGAGGACTTTCATGCCACCAAATTTAAAAATATAGAAAGATCTTTTCTTATGGTACCTGTCAGTTATCCATAAGCTTTGGGTTTTACATTTTTGATATTTTTCTTCCAAAATTTCTCTTGGTATAATATTTGTTAATTTTCACATATAGGAAAGCACCTAAATCGATATGAATATGGGATTATATTGCAAAAATTTTTGACCATCAGCAAACTAAAAATAGAAGGAAATTTCTCAGCCATAAAGGGCATCTATAAAAACAAATAAAACTACAGCTAACATGATACTTAGTGCTTTTCTTCTAATATCAGGGATAAGGCAAGGATATCCACTTTTACTATTTCTAAACAGTATGTATTACAAGTCCAGGCCTTAAAAGAGAAAGAGAGAATTAGAAATAGAAGATATAAACATCAGAAAGGTAGAAGTTAAATGGTCTTTTCTCGCCAATGATGTAAATTCAGAAAATTCTCAGAAATCTACCAAAAACACCTAATGAACAAACAAGAAAAATTAGCAGTAGCACAGAATAAAAGATCAATATATTAAAAGCAATGGTATTTCTAGACCTTAGCAACAAATAATAAGAAAGTTAACATTTTTTAAATGATACAACTTGTGGGTGTCAAAATTTTTTTTAAATCTTAGAATAAACTGAAAAAAGATCTAATATCTCTACTATAATGACATGAAAATGTTAAAATATTACTGGGAAAAATTAGGCAAGATATAAATAACATGCAGAGATATACCACAGTTATAGATTAGAAGAGTCAATATTGTTAAGTTATTCATTCTCCCCAAATTGATCTATAAATTCAATGCAATATCTATTAAAATATTAGAGAGATATTTTTGCAGAAGTTGACAAAGTGATTCTAAAACTAAGTGGAAATACAAAGGATCTGGAATAACTGAAACAAAATAGGGAGAAAGGAGCAAAATTAGAGGATTTATATTAGCTGATTCCAAGACTTATATTATACAGCTCCAGTTATGAAGATGGAATGATATTGGTATAAGGGTAAACATATACATCAGCTGAATAGACTAAAGAGTCCAGAAATAGGCCAATGTATGTACAGCCAGTTGATTTTCAATGACACAAGCACCAACATAACTCAATGGAGAAAAGACAGTGTTTTAAACAAATGGTGTTAAAATAGCTACAAAGATCTAGCACAGCCATAAATAAATAAATAAAAGTTTGTCAGTTTCCTACAAAGTTAAGCACATGCATATATAACCTGGAGATTCCAATCCTATGTATTTATCTAAAAGAAATTATATATGTGTGTATATATTATGCATATAATATATATACAAATTTGCATATGTCATATATACATAAAGTAGAGAGTCTTGCAACACTTGCATTCATATAGCTTGAAACTCTGGTAACAATCCAAATATTCATCCACAGGTGAATTGATAAACAAACTGTGCTATATGCAGACAACAGGCCACTACTCTGCAATAAAAATCAACTATTGATACATTCAACAACATGGTGAATCTCAAAATAATTATGCTGAGTAAAAGAAGCCAGGTAATAAGGGGTATGCGTGGTAGGATTTACGGGCCTCAGTTTATATGACTGAACAGCAAAACTAACCCACAGTGCTAGAAATCACAGTTATGGTTGCTGCTGCTGCTGCTGCTAAGTCACTTCAGTCATGTCCGACTCTGTGCGACCCCATAGACGGCAGCCCACCAGGCTCCCCCGTCCCTGGGATTCTCCAGGCAAGAACACTGGAGTGGGTTGCCATTTCCTTCTCCAATGCATGGAAGTGAAAAGTGAAAGTGAAGTCGCTCAGTCGTCTCCAACTCTTAGCGATTACCTTGTAGTAATTCGACATGGGGGCACCAGGAAACTTCTTGAAGAGACAGAAATGTTCTACCTCTTAACGGGGGTGACCATTACATGAGTATACACCTATATCAAAAGTTATCAAACTGTATGCTTAAGACATGAATTTCATTGCACGCAAATCACACTCCAATAGAGCCTATCTTTTAAAAAAGCATTAGAACAGGATTTTGACAGCTTCTTGGACCTAGTATCTTTTCCTTATATTGCAGGTTCTTTACTATATTAATCAAGATTCATTTGGGATTTTTTGTTTTGGCCAAGCTTTTTTTGCAAGATCTTAGTTCCCCAACCAGGAATCAAACTGGCACCCACTGAAGCGGAAGCTCAGAGTCTTGACCACTGGATCACCAGGGAAGTCCAAAGATTCCTTTGATTTTAAGTAACAGAATTGGGAAAGGAGAATTGAGTTCAAAATTGGGAAAAGAGTAAGTCAAGGCTGTATATTATCACCTTGCTTATTTAACTTATATGCAGAGTACCTCAAGAGAAGTGCCAGAAAGGATGAAGCACAAGCTGGAATCAAGATTGCTGGGAGAAATATCAATAACCTCAGATATGCAGATGACACCACTCTTTTGGCAGAAAGCGAAGAGGAACTAAAGAACTTCTTGATGAGGTGAAAGAGGAGAGTGAAAAAACTGGCTTAAAACTCAACATTCAAAAAACTAAGATCATGGCATCTGGTCCCATTCATGGCAGATAGATGGGGAAACAATAGAAACAGTGACAGACTTTATTTTCTTGGGCTTCCAAATCACTGCAGATGGTGTCTACAGCCATGAAATTAGAAGACGCTTACTCCTTGGAAGGAAAGTTATGTCCAACCTAGACAGCATATTAAAAAGCAGAGACATTACTTAGCCAACAGTGGTGCATCTAGTCAAAGCTATGGTTTTTTTCGGTAGTTCATGTATGGATGTGAGAGTTGGACCATAAAGAAGACTGAACACCAAAGAATTGATGCTTTTAAACTGTGGTATTGCAGAAGATGCTTGAGAGTCCCTTGGACTGCAAGGAGATCAAACCAGTCAATCCTAAAGGAAATTAATCCTGAACATTCATTAGAAGGACTGATGCTGAATCTTAAGTTCCAATACTTTGGGTACCTTATGCGATTGAAAAGACCCTGATGCTGGGAAAGATTGAAGGCAGGAGGAGAAGGGGACGACAGAGGATGAGATGGTTGGATGGCATCACCGACTCAATGGACATGAGTTTGAGCAAGCTCAGGAGTTGGTGAAGGACAGAGAAGTCTGGCGTGCTGCAGTCCATGGGGTCGCAAAGAGTCAGACACAACTGAGTGACCAAACAACAACAACAACTGGCCAAAAAAGTTCATTTGGATTTTCTGTAACATCTTACACTTCAGAAAGAACTTTTTCCCCAACCCCATATTTTAAGAACAGAAGTTGGGCTGACCAGCATGAGGATCTTGGGGAGATCTGGCTGTGAGGCCGCTCTCAGGGACACCGGT
>NW_011495044.1:5860324-5918489 GCF_000754665.1 Bison bison bison | reverse complement strand
GCCCTGCATTCCAAGAGTGTTGAAGCTGCAAGCCTCTGCGCCCTGTCTGGACAGTGGTGGACAGGGAGGACGCTGCACAGCTGCAAACAGGAAGCTGGGTAACGGCCTGCCACTGGGGCAGGCTCACAGTGTATCTATTCGAACCATTTTTCCAGTTGTCCTTTTCAGAAAATGGTGTCCATAAGCAACATAGAGAAGAACTTCTGGGTGTCAGACCTTGGCAGCAGCCACTGGAATTGCTTTTCATCGTGAGGGTTCTAACACCTCCCTTCCCATATAGAGAGCAGGGCAAAGAAGGAACATGATTCTTCACTGACCATTAGCGTTCCCAAAGGAGTTAAATTATTCTGCTTGGCAACCTGAATTCAACTAGATGGGTATTGCATGGCCAAATAATATGCCCTTTAAAGCCCTTAAGATGTGGGCTCTACAGGACTTTTCTGGTTGGCAGTGTGTCTGAACCCATGTGAGAAGGGCATCAGAGTCTACCTCTTGGCATTCCAACAGACACCCAAATACTAAGGTGCTATCTGCTTAATATGGGGCTAAGCTCTTGGCAGTACTGAGAGGAAAGATGAAGGAAGGGTAGGGTGAGGGGGGTGATGCATGAAGTCACACAGCTACTCTCTAGCCAAAGCTCACAGGAATTGCACACTGCCTGCTCCGTGTCTTTGCCGTACTGACTATACCTTGGAGAACCCTCTCTCGTCCCTTCCATCTCTCCCAGTATCTCCACATGTCCAAACATCACCCATCCTTCCAGATACAGCTGCAGGGCTGGTCCCAAGGCAGTGCGGGATGAGGCCACCCTCCATCACGTCCTCCAGAGCACCCCCCCACCCACTCCATTAAAGACCAACCCACCCTGATTAGCAAGTCTATAGACTCAGAAGGAGAAAAAGTGCTACTCATCTCATTTATTGGGCATATTATTCTCGTCAGCGGCTTTTAAAGGATTTTGCTAATGGCTCCGGGACTGTTCACACCATCACAATTAAGACATAGCTAATAAATTAAGTTTTATGGACATAAATCAGCAGGTATGCTTATTCAGCTGTTACACCTCACTTAGAAGTGGGCTTCGCACCTTAAGATGAAGCATGATTTCCATTCAGGAGTTGTAATGGCCTTGTTAATGGAATATTAATTACCTCGCTTGTTGGACAGCAAGATGTCTGCTCCTGCTCTCCTGCCAACAGTGTTCTTAGAGAAACACATTTTTCCAACTTTGCGTCACTATGGCTGATGGATCTCACTAAACCCACTCCATCATCCCTCTCAGAAAGACAGGATGAAGTCCACCATCCCTTGAGGAGTCAGATAAACAAAACCATAGGTGATTACAGTGATGGTATGTGTTCTACCCTCCCAAGAGACACCATGGTGTAGAACAGGCACTGGGCTGAGGGTCAGGAGGAGTGGTTTCTTACTTCCCATCACGGTCGGTTCAGGCTGCTATGTTGTCATTCAGCTGTTAAGTCATGTCCGACTCTTTGCAACCCCACAGACTGCAGTGCACCAGGCTTCCCTGTCCTTCACTACCTCCCAGAGTTTGCTCAAACTCACATCCATTGAGTCGATGATGCCATTCAACCATCTCATCCTCCATCAGCCCCTTCTCCTCCTGCCCTCAATCTTTACCAACGAGTTGGCTCTTCGCATCAGGTGGCCAAAGTATTGGAGCTTCAGCATCAGTCCTTCAGGTTGCCATACACTGGTTAAATAACAAACTTTTGGTTCTCACAGTTCTGGAACATGGGAAGTCCAAGATCAAGGCACCGGCAGATTTGGTGTCTGAGAGAGCCCATCTCCTGGCTTGTAGAAGGCCACCTTCTTCCTGTGTGCTTACATGGTGTTTCTCCCTCTTCCTATAAGGGCACTAATCCCATCATGAGGGCATCACCATGTGACCTCATCTAAACGTAATCATCTCCCATAGGACTGTCCCCCATCATGTTGGAGGATAGGGCTTCCACCTATGAATTTTTGGTGAGGGGGACACAAACATTCAGCCCATAACACTACCACCCCATCAATAGCTAGCATTATGACCTCAGGTAAGCCACTTACACTCTCTGGGCATCTGTTTCCCATTTATTACATGATATAATAAAGCGACCATGGATAAAACTGAGTGAAAAACGCAATCCTTAGAAAGATATCAGTATCGGATCATGTGCAGTATGCTCAGTTGTGTCCGACTCTTTACAACCCCATGGACTGTAGCTTGCCAGGCTCCTCTGCCCATGAGATTTTCCAGACAAGAATACTGGAATAGGTTACCATTTCCTACTCCAGAGGATATTCTTGACCCTCTGGAGTCAACTGGAGTCTCTTGCATTGGCAGGCAGGTTCTTTACCACTGTGTCGCCTGGGACATATTTGTGATAACCTTGCCCAGACCACAGAGGGTGGGTCCGAGAGAACAGTGCAGCCAGCCTCCGCATTTTGTCAGCAGCTTCAGGACAGAGCGGGAGCCAGCCACATTCAGTGCAGTTAACTGGGGAGGGCAGGGGGACAGGAGCGCAGCCCTGTCATCAACAGTGTGAGCTCCCCGCAGGGACCCTTGGCTCACAGGAAAGCAGGACTATGCCATGAGAAGACCTCGAAGAGCAGTATTTTCCAGCAAGAAGATAAATGACAATTGAACTACGTGGGAGCGGTGACCTTGCCCTGGCCTTGGACCAAGTTGATTCTAAGAACCTGCTCAGCAAAGGCAGAGCTCAATCAGGACCTAACACACCTGGGCCCAGACCTGCTGCACCCCCAATCTCTGTGCCATCTATGACAAGTCCACACACCTCTCTGACCGCAGTTTCTTTCTCTCAACCTAACGATCTCAAGGTCAAACAGCCTCTTCCTCTGAGAAATGCCAGTTAAAATTGCTTCAGAACGTGCATCACCTTTCTTTCCCTCATCTAGGGAAAAATCCTCAGACCCGGGATCTGCTGGAAGAATTCCTTTCTTTGCATCCATTTAGCATATCAATTCTCGCATTTTCTGCTTGAACTTGAGAGCAAAGGACTCTGGAGCTGCGCCTTTGCCTATTTAATGCAAAGTTTTGCATATTCTCCTGGACTCTTTGCCCTTGAGTTGCCCACCACAGGCTAGCCCTGCTCCCTGGCTGAGGCTGAGGCCCACTCTCTCCACAGCTAATTGGGCAGCTGCTCTCCCCTCACATCCTCCCCTCCCCTTATAGACAGTGAAGTTCCAACCCAAAGTAGGAGGCAGAGAAGAGGTATAGAATGAGGGGGCGGAGGGTGTTGCAGGTGCTAAGTGATCCGGGAAAAGCAATGGTCTGCAAAGCTCATGAGACAAAACCAAAGCAACTGATATTCTGCTTTGAGCTACTGGACAGCAAGGGGCCCTGGAGCCAGAGGCTCTCACATAAGCAGTTGCATATTTTAATGTCAGTAGCGTTCAGGAGCTCCTAGGCTCCTCGCAAAAGTAGAAGAGGGAGGGAAGTGCCAAGGTGCCTTTTCTCCCCTGTGGCATGTTGTCCTCTATTCACTCCACAGTGAAACTGCAGCCCTAGAAAGAGAAAGCTGCTTCTTACCAGGAGTGGCCTTCAGAGGTGCTTTGGTCAGCTGTTACTGAGTAACAGACAATCCCAGTCTCATACCAAATTAAGCATTCATTTAGCTCAAGCATCTGCATGCACATCAGTTGAGGGTCAACTGATCCAGGCTGGGCTCAAGTTGCAGGGTGAACTGAAGCTGCTTCTCATTTCTTTCACAGTTCTTGGTCCAGGGGGCTAGCTAGGGCTTGTCCTTCTCAGGACAAGAACCAAGGAACAACAGCAAATGGAAACATAACACGCTCCTCCAAGCCTAGCCCCAGCTGACACCCTATGTCTTCTGTCCCTTTCCATTGGCTGAATCAAGTCACGTAACTAAGCCCAAAGTAAAGGGCCAGAGAAATATATTTTGCTGCATAGAAAGAACTGCAGAGCCATATGGCAAAGGCATAGATACAGGGAAAGGTAAAGAATTGGGACCAATGATGCAATCCACAAAAGGAATGAGTCCCACCGTGCTTCATGGCTGATTGAACATTTTTCACACTTTCCTTAATTTACCCTTTATAACAGCCCTAAGAGACGTATAGCTCCACCTCTATATTCATTCATTATAGATGAAGAAACTGAAACTCAGAAAGAGAAGTCATGCCAGAGATCACAATGTCATTAAGCATAACAATGTGTACATCAATCTCTTCATCTAACTTCAAGCCCAGAAATTTTGCCATAACTCAATGCTGGCTTTCCTTAAGGAGACCCTAGAGTATCTGGGATTTGTGGAAAGGCTCTCCCCATTACTTATATGAGTCTCCAATTGTCATATAATTTTATGGACAGCCAAAAGGAACTTCATTTTCTTAACCATAAATTAAAGAAATCAGGATGAAATGGATGAAATCAGGAACAGCAAATATCTGGCATGCGTGCCGCCACTTACCACTCCCACATCCATGACAGACATCACTAATCAATGATGGCACTCTTTCTTCACGAGCCTCAGAATAAGCTGTAGACAGTCACTGCTACTGAGTGGGAGAGGACACAGAAGAAGAAGGCTGCTTTTAAATGCTGTATTAACCATTTCTGAGGCTCATCTAGTCCCCAAAGGCTATGATTCTGAAACCAACAAAAACAGCAGGGAAATAGCAGTGTAAAAGGGCCACGTGGCTGAGATTAGAAGAACTGATTCTAGTCCCACCTCTGCTATAACTCACTCCATGTGGGAAAGACAGTTAAATTTACCAGAGCATTTGTTGCATCAGTTTTGTGACCTTTTAAACCATTTATTTCAATTCCATAAACATTAATTGAGGATCCACTGAATGCCAAGCACTGCTATCAAGGAAATAAAGAAATGAATGTGACACCATCCCAAGGATGGCAGGGGGATGGAGAAAGCTCTGATTTCTGAGGTCCGGTCCAACACTAATATTCCACTAATGTGATGCTAAACAGTGCAAAACCCTCTCATGGGACTCATAATCCTGCAGGTCCCCAAGCTGGAAGTTCTCCTTCAAGGTAGGAGTATGGGGGTTATTATGCATGATAGGATCTGACCCCAGAATGGGGATTGCCCTCCTCCAGTGTTCTCCATGCTCCTCAAGTGGAAGACAAATGTCATTTCAGGGCCAAGCCTTTTCAAACTCATCTTCCAGATTTTACGTTGTAAATTCATGCTCTGCCACCTACCAGCCTTGGGATCTTGAGGCTTCCACTCCCTTGCTGAGCAACTGCTTTCCTTATCTGAAAAATGGGGAGCATCCTCACTGCTATGGTGGGAAGTTGTCTGATGCTCTTCAACAAGCAAATGCCTGCGGCCCAGATGCCCTGAATGAGTTCACATCCCTTTCCTTCCTCTCCTTCCCACACCCCATGCTCCAGCTCAGACCTCCCTCCCAACCTCAGAGCTTCTCCACGCTAGCTACACAGGGGAGTCCTTGGGGAACTTTTGAAAAGTAGAAATGCTTGGGTCTGATGTCAGACCAATGGAATCAGAGCCTCTGGGGATGGAGCCCAGCGAGTCATTCTTTTTGAAGCTTCCCAGGTGATGCTGATGGGCAGTCATGGGTGAGAACCACCACTCTGGCTGTTAGAGTTCTCCAGAGAAACAGAACCAATAGACATTAAGATAAAAATATAGAAATAGAGGTAGGCAGGTAGATAGATGATTGATTGATTGATGATAGATAAATATTAAAGAATAGATAGAGAGAGATTTATTATAAAGAATTTGCTTGAGATTATGGAGGCTGAACAGTCCCAGGATCCGCAGTCAGCAAGCTGGAGCCAGTCGTATAATTCTAATCTTGGTCTAAAAGTCTGAGACCAGGAGAATCAGTGTATAATTCTAGATTTAGTCCACGTCCAAAGGCAGGAGAAGACCAGCCCAGTAGTCAGGCAGCAGCAGTTCCCTCCCACTCAGGTGTTTTGCTCCATCCAGGACTTCAGTGGATTGACTGAGGTTCTGCTTCACTCAGTCTACCAACTCAAATGTCAGTCTTACCCAGAATACCCTCACAGACACACCCAGAGTAACGTTTAACCAAATGTCTGGGCACCCTGTGGCCCAGTAAAGTTGACACAATCCACTACCACCCAGGCGTTGGCCAACTTCTCCAGGCTTCCCAAACTCCCCAGTTCCATGGCTTTGCCCTTGCAGTTTTTTCTGCCTGGAATGCCATCTCCCCAGCCCCAGCATGTTGCTAATCCAACTCTGAGCAGCCAACTCAACAGTCAAACTCCCTCCTCCAGGGAGCCTCCCATGAGCCACACCTGGGTTTCTGAGAGCAAAGCTGCTCCCCAATGACTGGGATGGCTCAGAGCCTTTCCGAAGCTCTGCTCTGTGTAAAGCTTGCCCCACCCCAAGAGGCAGGGAGAGCCAAACGGACAAGTCCTTGGGAGAACTGGAAGGAAGGGTCCATGTGAAAGCCAGGTGTGGGTTACCTGCTGCTAGTGATCAGGGACCAATTTGTTTGGAGATCAAGACAAAATACTGTGAATGTCCCGGTATCAGCACAGCTGCAGGCATCACTGAGGTCACATAACAGAATCCTCCAGTTTCTCCAGCCCGCTTCCACATCCTTCCACCTGCCCACGGCACACTCCACCCGCCTCAAATCTTACCCTTGTTCCATATGCAGATGTACAAGGAGGGACTTCCTTGGTGGTCCAGTGGCTAGGACTCTGTGCTTCCAGTGCAGGGGGCCTAGGTTCAATTCCTGGTCAGAGAACTAGATTCCGCCTGCCACAACTAAGATCTGGCACAGAAAAATAAGTAAATAAATAAAAAATTTTAAAAAGAGAAGAAATGTCCAGAGATAACACAGACTCACCCACACTCACAGACAGCACTCTCCTGCTCCTGCCCCAGCTCCTTCAGAGACGTCCCCGGTGGCCCTCACCTGCTCTCGGGAAGAACATTCTCCCCGCTGCAGAACGCCCACTGTCCCTCCTAACCTGAGGCCACATCATGTCCCCAGTAAAGGCAGGAAGGGACTTGTGCCTGGTGCTGCCTGTCCTTTCAGCCCCAGGTTGTAAACAGCTCATCCCAAGGTCTCTGAGGCCAGGTCCCTGGGCTCCACGGACCAGACCCCAGGCTGCCCTCCCCACCCCCTGCCTCTGCCTCCAGAGTCCCACGCGGGAGCCTCACCCCCGGCCAATCAACTCATGCATATGGATGGACACACAGCGGTGTGACCTGCCCAGGCTCAGAACTGACCACATTTTCATTCAAGCTTCTTGGCAGCACACCAATCGTTCTTCAAAATCGAGGCTGGGAGAAGCAGTTGGGACAAGTCCCTGGAAGAAATTTGGAGTCTGATCCCCACTATCCCTTGATGGGTTCTCCAGTAACACCCCCTACCCCCAGTTCTGTGGATTCTTGCCTTAGGGGGAGTCAGGAGATTACTCCTCTTTCAGAATTTTCTTCTCGGAATTGTTTGTGCTTTGCTTTATTCAAATATCTAAAATTTGTCCTATTCATATTTTCTCTATTTCACCATGATTATAATCCTCATTTGCTTCCTTGCCCAGGGGCACCTTGACCCACCAGCCCCTTTTTTTCTCAGTGTATCTGCCATCTCCCTAAGATCTCTCTCCCACAAACATAACATTGTCCATCTCTAGTGGGATTTGGAGCCCTGGTCTGCCTATGGCAGTCCTGGGGCCTGTTTAATTCACTTGGCTCCCTCTTTTCCTCCTTCTCTTTATGCACACCCGAGCTTGTTGGGGCACCTGAAGGGTGAGGTGGTACGAGGAGATAGTTTCCCTACTTGGAACACCCATCACACCAAACGACCATCCATCTGCAGTGGAGGGTAGGAGGGGGTCGGGCAGGGGGAGTCCGTCCTGTGAGGATATGAAGTTTAACAGGTGTGTGGGTATGCTAAACGGTACGTGTGTGTGTGTGTGTGCATGCGTGGTGTACGACTTCCTGTGCAGAGGAGCAGATGTCCATAAGTGTGTGGAGCATATCCTGCCTGTGTGTGAAAAACAACAGCTCACCTGTGTATAGATGCAGGTCTCTGGTTTATACACATGGTCCCAGATTTGTGATGGATCAACTTAATGACTTTGTACTTTACCATGACGTGAAAGCAATATGCATTCCACAGAAACCATCCTTCAAACTTTGACTTTTGATCTTTTCCTGAACTAGTGATACATGGTACGTGCTCTCTCTTGATGCCGGCCAGTGGCAGCAGCTGCAGCTCCCATTCAGCTACGCGATCATGAGGCTGAGCAACCAATACACTTACAACCGCCCCGTGTCCAGACAACCATTCTGTTTTTCACTTTCAGTACAGTATTCAACTACATGAGATATTCAGCACTTGATTATAAAATGGGCTTCGTGTTAGAGGCTTTTGACCAACTGTAGGCTAACGGACGTGTTCTGAGTGTGTTTAAGGCAGCCTAAGCTGAGCAATGACGTTTGGTAAGTTAGGTGTATTAAATATATTTTTGACTTATGGTATTTTCAATTTATGATACGTTTATCAGGAAGTAACCCCACCCTAAGTTGAGAAAGGTCTGTAGCATATTCGGTGTTTGAGCTTGTGCGCTGTGTAGGATATGTCTGCTCTGTGGGGAGGTGAGGTGTATGCAGGAGGATGCGATAGGTTTGAGGGGAGCTGAGATGGGAGTGCTCACACTAGCCAGGAAGGAAGCAGTTGAGCACTTTGTCAGATAAGCCCAAGGCAGAGAAATGGGAAGAGTATGAGCTCTTTAGAAAGGTGACCCCAGCTGGAGGTGAACAGGCTGATCCCAAGTAGAAAAACGTTATGAGTCAGAGTTAGACGCAGGAGACCTGGGCAGTAGAGGTAGGGCTCAGGATGGAGTCTGGTCCCTCACTGGGGACAGAAGGGAAGAGCAGGTCCAAACAGGCAGACCAGGTAAGCTCTGGCCTAGCATAGCCCTCAGAAAGTGTGACGTAGAAAGACCTGTGTTCAAATCATGGCCCGTCTCACATCCTAACTGTATGTGCTAAGCTTAGTCTGTCAGTCATGTCCAACTCTTTGCAACCCTATGGGCTGTAGCCCACCCGGCCCCTCTGTCCATGGAGATTCTCCAGGCAAGAATACTGGAGTGGGCTGCTGTGCCCTCCTCCAGGGGATCTTCCCAACCCAGGAACGGAATCTATGTCTCTCACATTGCAGGCAGATTCTTTACCATCTGAGCTAGCAGGGAAGTGCTCCTAACTGTGTGACTCCAGGCAACTTATTAACTTCTCTCAGCTTCAGTTTCCTCCTCCACAAAATGTGGTGGTGTAGTTGCTAAGTTGCGTCCTACTCTTGTGACCCCATCGACTGTAGCCTGCCAGGCTTCTCTGTCCATGGGATTTTCCAGGCAAGAATACTGGAGTGGGTACCCATTCCCTTCTCCAGAGGATCTTCCTGACCCAGGGATCCAACCCAGGTCTCCTGCACTACAGGCGGATTCTTTACTGACTGGGCTGCCAGGGAAGACACAAAATGCGATGCTCTAAGTATTAAAATAGAGCATCATAAAAAAGACTTATGTTTACTTAGCACAATGCCTAGTACCAGGGAGCACCAAGGAGGTGGTCATTACACTGTTCCTTTTTAAAATATATATTTATTTATTTATTTGGCTGCTTCAGCTCTAAGTTGCAGCATGCAGGATCTTCATTGCATCATGCAGCATCTTCATTGCATCATGAAGGATCTTCATTGCATCATGAAGGGTCTTTTGTTGTCACGCATAGACTCCGTAGTTGCAGCACTCAGCCCTCTAATTGTGACACGCTTGTTCCAGAGCACGCGACCTCAGTAGCTGCAGCTCAAGGGCTTAGTTTCTTTACAGCATGTGGGATCTTAGTTCCCCAACCAGAGACTGAGCCCATGTCTCCTGCCTTGCAAGGTAGATTCTTAACCGCTGGACCACCAGAGCAGTCCCACATTGTTCTTACTGTCATTTTGCTCCACAGCCCCACTCCTGCTAGCATCATGGGAGATTCTGCTAGAAGACTTAGCCCTGCAAAGCCTGAAGGACATGGAGGGTTTACAGCACCATCTTTACAGGATGTACTGCCTTAGCCCTGGGATACATGTCCTTGGAACACCCACAGGCCCCTCCTGCTCCCTTGTCAGAACTGGGACCTACTGGGAGGGCAGCTGTTGTGTGGGAGGCGGCATGTGAAGAGTGTGTGTCTGAGGACGCTGTTTGAGGACACTGACTACGCTGGCATTGCACCTCCACCCAGCCCTTTCATACAGCCAAATCCTAGCAAGCATCTATTCATTCATCTGCTCTCGCATGGATTGAGAACCTGCTGGGCGCTGTCCTACGTGCTGGGGACATGAGGGTGATTGCAATATTGGCTAAAGGTGTTCAGACATTCCAGAATAAATGCCAGCTTAAAGTATCCAAATATTAATACTTTGTTGGTATAATACTATACTTCAGTACTTTTCAAAATTTGAAATCTGAATAATTTACATCTGGAACAATACCTAGAAAATTGTACACTATATCAAAATTTCCAGTTGGCCCAAAAAGCACTCATTTAGAAATTCATCTATCTATATTTTTCCCTAGCTTTTGTTAAAAATCCCATGACCTGTCATCGGATGGTTGGCCATTGTTTGCTTTTTCTTTTTGTTGGTTGGTTTAAGTAATATTAGTAATTCCAGTTTAGTTCAGTTCAATCACTCAGTCGTCTCCAACTCTTTGCAACCCCATGGACCGCAGCACTCCAGGCCTCCCTGTCCATCACCAACTCCCAGAGTTTACTCAAACTCATGTCCATTGAGTCAGTGACACCATCCAACCATCTCATCCTCTGTTGTCCCCTTCTCCTCCTGCCTTCAATCTTTCCCAGCATCAGGATCTTTTCAAATGAGTCAGCTTTTTGCATCAGGTGGCCAAAGTATTGGAGTTTCAACTTCAACATCAGTCCTTCCAATGAACACCCAGGACTGATTTCCTTTAGGATGGACTGATTGGATCTCCTTGCAGTCCAAGGGGCTCTCAAGAGTCTTCTCCAACACCACAGTTCAAAAGCATCAATTCTTCAGCACTCAGCTTTCTTTATAGTCCAACTCTCACATCCATACATGACTATTGGAGAAACTATAGCCTTGACTAGACTGACCTTTGTGGACAAAGTAACGTCTCTGCTTTTTAATATGCTATCTAGGTTGGTCATAACTTTCCTTCCAAGGAGTAAGCGTTTTTTAATTTCATGGCAACAATCACCATCTGCAGTGATTTTGGAGCCCCCAAAAATAAAGTCAGCCACTGTTTCCACTATTTCTCCACCTATTTTCCATGAAATGATGGGGCTGCATGCCATGATCTTAGTTTTCTGAATATTGGGCTTTAAGCCAACTTTTTCATTCTCCTCTGTCACTTTCATCAAGAGGCTTTTTAGGTCTTCTTTGCTTTCTTCCATAAGGGTGGTGTCATCTGCATATCTGAGGTTATTGATATTTCTCCCGGCAATTGGATTCCAGCTTGTGCTTCATCCAGCCCAGCATTTCTCATGGTGTGCTCTGCATATAAGTTAAATAAGCAGGATGACAATATATAGCTTTGACGTACTCCTTTTCCTATTTGGAACCAGTCTGTTGTTCCATGTCCAGTTCTAACTGTTGCTTCCTGACCTGCATACAGGATTCTCAAGAGGCAGGTAAGGTGGTCTGGTATTCCCATCTCTTTCAGAATTTTCCACAGTTTATTGTGATCCACACAGTCAAAGGCTTTGGCATAGTCAATAAAGCAGAAATAGATGTTTTTCTGGAACTCTCTTGCTTTTTTGATGATCCAGCAGATGTTGGCAATTTGATCTCTGGTTCCTCTGCCTTTTCTAAAACCAGCTTGAACAACTGGAAGTTCACAGTTCATGTATTGCTGAAGCCTGGCTTGGAAAATTTTGAGCATTACTTTACTAGCATGTGAGATGAGTACAATTATGCAGTAGTTTGAGCATTCTTTGGAATTGCCTTTCTTTGGGATTGGAATGAAAACTGACCTCTTCCAGTCCTGTGGCCACTGCTGAGTTTTCCAAATTTTCTGGCGTATCGAGTGCAGCACTTTCACAGCATCATCTTTTAGGATTTGAAATAGCTCAACTGGAATTCCATCACCTCCACTACCTTTGTTCATAGTGATGCTTCCTAAGGCCCACTTGACTTCCTATTCCAGGATGTCTGGCCCTAGGTGAGTGATCACACCATCGTGATTATCCAATTTGCAGAGATCTTTTTTGTAGTTCTTCTGTGTATTCTTGCCACCTCTTTTTAATATCTTCTGCTTCTGTTAGGTCCATACCATTTCTGTCCTTTATTGAGCCCATCTTTGCATGAAAAGTTCCCTTGATATCTCTAATTTTCTTGAAGAGATCTCTAGTCTTTCTCATTCTATTGTTTTCCTCTATTTCTCTGCATTGATCACTGAGGAAGGCTTCCTTATCTCTCCTTGCTATTCTTTGGAACTCTGCATTCAAATGAGTATATCTTTCATTTTCTCCTTTGCTTTTCGCTTCTCTTCTTTTCACAGCTATTTGTAAGGCCCCCTAAGACAGCCATTTTGGTTTTTTGCATTTCTTTTTCTTGAGGATGGTCTTGATCCCTGTCTCCTGTACAATGTCACAAACCTCCAACCATAGTTCATCAGGCACGCTGTCTATCAGATCTAGTCCCTTAAATCTATTTATCACTTTCACTGTATAATCATTAGGGATTTGATTTAGGTCATACCTGAATGGTCTAGTGGTTTTCCCCCACTTCTTCAATTTAAGTCTGAATTTGGCAATAAGGAGTTCATGATCTGAGCCACAGTCAGCTCCCGGTCTTGTTTTTGCTGACTGTATAGAGCTTCTCCATCTTTGGCTGCAAAGCATATAATCAATTTAATTTTGGTGTTGGCCATCTGGTGATGTCCATATGTAGAGCCCATGTGTGTTAGTTATTTACACTTCCAGCCTGGGTTCTGCTGTTCTTCGGAAGCCCTGACAGGGTTTCCTTGGAGTGGGGATGATGGATACATTAAGGCAAACAGGAAGAGGGTATGGCAGCAGGATTGGGACATGGGAGAGGGACAAGAAAAGAATGAGTTTCCCAAGTCTTTCCGGCTTCCTTTCCCTAGGATTAGATTCAATCAGTCCCAGAAAAGGGACTGATTCCTTGTTGGCACCTAATTCCCCTTCCCCTGCTGGTGCTGCTGCTGCTAAGTCACTTCAGTCGTGTCCAACTCTGTGTGACCCCATGGACGGCAGCCTACCAGGCTCCCCCGTCCCTGGGATTCTCCAGGCAAGAACACTGGAGTGGGTTGCCGTTTCCTTCTCCAATACATGAAAGTGAAAAGTGAAAGTGAAGTCGTTCAGTCATGTCTGACTCTTAGCGACCCCATGGACTGCAGCCTACCAGGCTTCTCCGTCTATGGGATTTTCCAGGCAAGAGTACTGGAGTGGGGTGCCATTGCCTTCTCCATCCCCTTCCCCCAGGATAATTTAATTCACTTTGACCATCAGTCTCCTGATAGAACAACATTGCCTCAGTCTTTTACTCTGGTTTTTCCTTAGGAAAAATTTAGGAGAAAGTCTAGATGGCTTTGGTGGCCATATCTCCCCTGTTTAATAAAGTGCCGATATATAGGTCTTTCTTAAAATATCATATTGTCACTTTGATCTAATGCTGTAGCTATAACCACCACAATATGTTGATGAGCAAATCTCCTTATCTTCAAGGAATTCATATGTTGATAGGGGTGACACAATAAAGTGAGCATATATTGATACATAATTTCAAATACTGATATAATTAGATCAGCTAACTTTTGCTTCATGACCAATCAGAGTAACATTTTATGATTTTTTTAATGACCATTTATTCTTGTTCATGAGACTACAGGTTGTTCAGCTCAGCAGCCCTAGTCTGGTCTGTGTTCCTTCGTGTGTCTGCAATTGGCTCCAGGTCAGCCTGGTGGCTTTGTTTCCCAGAAAAGACTGGCTATTGGCTGAGATGCCTCAGTTTTTCTCCATGTGTTCTCCCGTCCTCCACCAAACAAGCTCAGGATTCTTCACAGGGCAGTTGCTGGAGTCCGAGAATGAGAACAGAAGATCACATAGCTCAAAGCGAACACGCCTTTACTTCCAAAACAGTCTGTCAGCCAAAGCAAGTCATAAGTCCAGCCCAGGTTTGAGGAATGGAGAAATAGATTCCCCTCTCAATGGAAAGTGCTGCAAAGTCACATTGCAAAGGGGTGTTGATGGAGGGTTAGAAAATTGTGGCCATCATCGGAATCATTGACATGTGTGATAAAGAAAATAAAAGGAAGCAATGGGATAACAAAGTGACAGGGTAAGAAGCTTTTTTGATTGGGTCAGAGAAAACCTCTCTGCAGAGACAAAATTTGAGGTGAGACATGAGTGATAAGAAACAGCAGCAATGCTTCACAGATTAGGTAGATGAGCACAGCATGTGCAAAGGCCCTAAGTACATAAAAATCTTAATTGTGCTCAGGATTCAGAAAGAGGTTGGGTCTACTTGGAATAAATAAATAGGTGGAGGAAATGCTAACAGACCAAATTAGAGAAATAGGGGAGGATCATGTTTGGCCTTATAGGTTACTGTAAGATATTTGCATTTTATTTTAAATGATAGGAAGTCATTTGAGGGTTTGAAACAGGACAGTGAATTTAGCTGCTGTGGGGAGAATAGGCTAAACTGGGAACACACCAGAGTGGAAGCAGGTAGGAGCATATTGTAATAGTCCAGGCAAAAAATGATCAAGACAGAGACCAAAGTGGTAGCAGTGAAGTTGGTAAGAGTTGGTATGCACTGCAATATATTTTTGAAGCAGAGTATATATAGGACTTGCTAATGGATTAGATAGTAAAGGAGAAGAAAAAATAATTAAAGATGATTAAGTTTTTTCCTTGAGCTTCTAGGTGGATGATGCATTAGTGAATTGAACCACATCACTAAAGATACAAGGACTGAAAGAAACATGTTTGCGAGAGGACTAAGTTGAGAATTATACTGTGGGCATATTAAGTGTAAGAGGCTACTACAACAGGGAAATATACTCAGTATTTTGTAATAATCTATAAGGGAAACGAATCTGAAAATGTGGGTCTATATATATGTACTGTATGCCTGGAACTAACACATTATAAATAAATTATACTTCAATAAAAACAAATAAGCTTTAAAAGGCATGATAGACATTCCAGAGATGTCAGATAGACTACTTGGATGTCTGAGTTTGGGATTCAGAAGGGAAATTGCCCTGGAGATATCCATTTTACAGTCAACAGCAAATCTAGCACGACGTTAGATAAATCTGCCAACGGAGATAATAGAAAAAAGAAGGGGACCTATGCCAATATTCAGAAGTAGCTCAGAGAGAGGAGAAAGAAGATAATGAGACTAAGAAGTAACCATTAAAACAGAAAAACAAAAAAAGAAAGAAAAAAGTGTTTCAAAAAAGAGGGAGTGATAAATTCTGCTTCCAGCCAAGATAGAGTAACAGGAGCCAAATACCCTTACATCTTAAATTTACTAGAAAACCAAAGCATTGTTTCATGTGAAGTTTTAAGTATTGTGCAAAAAGCAGCACAGAAATTTGATCCCTCAAAGAAGGCAAACTGTTCCACTGTACCAGGTCGGCATCTGGAGGCATTATTCACGTCTTAGCAAAGGGAGTGGAGACCATAATAAAACCTAGCAGCCTGATGGAGAAGTCAAAGATGAAAGTTCAGGAAGGCCAAGATGGCTAGAATTTGCAAGGCTGAGTCCCAGAGAGGAGGGATCTTCACAAATAGAGACTTTTAGAGATCTGCAAAGGTTTCCCCTCCTATCTGGGTACTGAACAGCAATGCATAAGCAAAAACTATCTAAAGATGGAGAAAGAATATCAGGAAAAAATAGGCAGAACAACTTCCAGAGCTCACACAGGACTAAGAGTAAACTTCATAACACATGAGGCTTTGGGTAGACTCCTCAAAAGGGAATTGCCTTAGTATCGGAGATAAATTTTACCTAGACTAAAAGTTGCTTTGGATGTGCCATAAAAAAGCTTAACAAGGTGGAAAGATCCAATTGATTCTGAGTAACCTATGCACAGGAAAAAAATCCAACACTACTTATATAAATACAATAATATCCAGAAACCCACAATGTATAATTAATAATATCTACTATCTAATCATAAATTACCAGAAATGCAAAGGAATAGAAAAAATTTTTCTCCATAACAAGAAGAAAAATCAATCAGTAGAAACAGACCCACAGATGGTAGAACAAGCAGAAAGGACAGTAAAACAACCATTATAAATACACTCCATTTTCAAGAAAGCAGAGAAAAACATGCCTGTGATAAGGGAAAAAAAGATACAATAAAAAAGCAAATGCAAATTCTAGAGATTAAAAAATATAATATATTAAATGAAAAACACACCAGATGGGATTACCAGGACGTTTGAAACAGCAGAAGAAAAGATCAGAACCTGAGTCACAAACGTAGAAAACAAACTTATGGTTACAAAGGCAGGAAGTGGTAGTGGGACGAATTCAGAAGTTGGGGTTGAATCGACATATATACCTTACTATACATAATACTAATGAAAACCTCCTGCATGGCACAGGGAACTCTGCTCAGTTCTCTGTGGTGACCCAAAAGGGAAGCAAATCTTTAAGAGTGGAGATATGTATATGTATAACTGGTTCACTTTGTTTTACAGCAGAAACTAACATAACATTATAAAACAACTATACTCCAACTAATTAATTAGTCAATTAATTAAATTTTTTAAAGAAAAAGAGAAAAGATAGCAGTAGAAACTATCAAAAATGAAGCATTAAGAGGAAAGAGGCTACGAAAAAGAAATTAGATCATTAGATCCTGATAACCACAAACAAAATCAAGTAGCCTAACGTATGTGTGATTGAAGTTCCATAAAGAGAGAGAGACATCTGGCAGATATAACATTTGAAGAAAGACAGTCAAATGTTTTTTCCAAATATGGTGAAAATTATAACCCCACAAATTCAGGAATTTCAATGACCTCCAGACTGAATAAATCTCAAAAAAAAAAATTCAAGAAACATCATAATCAAAATCCTCAAATTCATGATTTTTTTAAAAATGTTAAAGCAGTCAGACAATTATATACAGAAAAACAAAGACCAAAAAATGACTGCAAACTTCATGTCAGAAATTTCACAAATCAGAGGAAAATAGGAAGAC
Source organism: Bison bison bison (assembly GCF_000754665.1). NCBI lineage: Eukaryota > Metazoa > Chordata > Mammalia > Artiodactyla > Bovidae > Bison > Bison bison. The sequence continues at coordinate 5,901,256 of NW_011495044.1, read as the reverse complement.
ATTATTGAGACACTAAAGAGAAAAGGTTGTCAACCTAGAATTCTTTAACCCAGCAGAAATTCCTTTCAAATCTGAAGATGAAACACACCCTTACCCCAGAGATAGTGTAGGTTGAGTTCAAGACCCCACAATAAAGTGAACTCTGCATTAAAGCAAGTCACATGCATTTTTTGGTTTCCCAGTTACGTAAAAGTTGTGTTTACATTATGCTGTTTAATATACTATAGTCAATTAAGTGTGCAATAGCATTACATCTAAAATATATATACATACCTTAAGTTTAAAATGCTTTGCTAAATATTGCTAAAAATAGTGCTCTTCATTACCTGAGCCTCTGTGAGTCAAATTTATTTTCTGGCGCAGGGTCTCGCCTGGGTGCTGATGACTGCTGACACAATTAAGTGTAGACAGTGTCTTTGTGCATGTGGTGACACTCGTCTCCCACGAGCAAGGAGAGGGCATGGAGCTCCCTGAGGACTTCCTCCTCCAGGCTGGTCCACGCCTTTGTAGAAGCCCACTGTGCAGATGAGCAGGTCGTGACTCCAGGCCAGGCGGCCAAAAGCAGTTGCTGAAGCTTGGAGTGACTATGGCAAATTCTTAAAACAATCAACTCATCCTTCCACAAACAATTTTTCTGTAGCTTGCAATGTTTTTGATGACATTTTTTTCAGTGGAATTTTCAAAACTGGAGTCAATTCTGTCAAACCCTGCCACTGCTTTGTCATCTAAGTTTATGTAATATTCTAAATCCTTTTTTGTCATTTCAACAATCTGCATAGCATCTTCACCAGAAGTAGTTGCCATCTCAAGAAACAGAATTTCTTGCTCCACCCATAAGAAGCCATCCCTCATCCAGTAAAGTTTTATCACAAAATTGCTGCAATTCAGTCACATCTTCAGGCACTTCTAATTCTAGCTCTCTTGGTATTTCCACAACATCTGTAGTTATTTTCTCCACTGAAGTCTTGAACCCCTGGAAGTCACTTGTGAGGCGTTGAATCAATTTTTTCCAAATGCCTGTTAGTATTGATATTTTTATCTCTGCCCATGAATTATGAATATCCTTAATGGAATCTAGAATGGTAAATTCTTTCCAGAATATTTTCAATTTATTTTGTCTAGATCCATCAAAAGAATCTTTATTCATGGCAGCCATAGCCTTATGAAATATATTTATTTCTTAAATGATATGACTTGAAACCAAAAATTATTCCTTGATCCATAGACTGCGGAATGGATGTTGTGTTAGAAGGCATGAAAACAACATTAATTAAGCTTGTCGTACATTTCCATCAGAGCTCTTGGGTGACCAGGTGCATTGTCAGTAAGCAGTAATATTTTGAAAGAAATCTTTTTTTCTGAGCCCTATGTCTCAACAGTGGGCTTAAAATATTCAGTCAATCATGTTGTAAACAGATGTTCTGTCATCCAGGTTTTGTTGCTCCATTTATAGAGCATGAGCAGAGTAGATTTAGCATAATTCTTAAGAACCATAGGATTACCTGGTGGCTCAGATGGTGAAAAATCCACCTGCAGTGTGGGAGACCTCGGTTTGATCCCTGGGTTGGGAAGATCCCCTGGAGGAGGGAATGGCAACCCACTCCAGTATTCATGCCTGGAGAATCCCCATGGACAGAGGAGCCTGGTGGGCTACAGTCCATGGGGTCACAAGAAATCAAACACGACTGAGCAACTAAGCATATACTAGGATTTTCAGAATAGCAAATGAACATTAGCTTCAACTTAAAGTCACCAGCTGCATTAGCCCCTAACAAGAGAGTCAGTCTGTCTTTTGAAGTTTTGAAATCAGGTATTGATTTCTCCTCTTTAGCTATGGAAGTCCTAGATAGCATCTTCTTCTAATAGAAGGCTGTTCCATCTATGTTGAAAATCTGTTGCTTAATGTAGCCACCATAATGAACTACCTTAGCTAGATCTTCTGGATAACTTGCTGCAGCTTCCATTAATATATAAGCATTTGCTGCTTCACCTGGCACTTTTATGTTATAGAGATGACATAAACCTTAAACCTCATGAATCAACTTATGCTAGCTCCAACTTTTCTTCTGCAGCTTCCTCACCACTCTCAGCCTTCACAGAATTGAGGAGAGTTAGGGCCTTACTCTGAACTAGGCTTTGGCTTAAGTGAATATTGTAGCTGGTTTAATCTTCTATCCAGACCACTAGAACTTTCTCCATATTAGCAATAAGGCTGTTTTGCTTTTTTATCATCTGTGTGTTCACTGGAGTAGCACTTTTAATTTCCTCCAAGAACCCTCCCTTTGCATTCACAACTTGGCTAACTATTTGGTACAAGAGGCCTAGCTTTAAGCCTATCTTGACTTTACACATGCCTCCTCACTAAGCTTAATCATATCTAGCTTTTGACTTAAAGTGAGAGACATATGACATTTCCTTTCATTTGAACACTTAGAGGTCATTGTATTAATTGATTTCAACTAATTTCAATGTTGTTGCATCTCAGGGAGTAGAGAGAGGAAGAGAGAAGGCAAAACAGCCAGTCAGTGGAGCAGTTAGAACATATATAATATTTATCAATTAAGTTTGCCATCTTATATGGTGCAATTCATGGTACCTCAAAACACAATAGTAACAGCAAAGATCATTACCACCATAACAAATACAATAATAATGGAAAACTTTGAAATATTGTGAGGATTACCAAAATGTGACACAGAAACACAAAATAAGCAAATGCTGTTGGAAAAAATGTTGCCAATAGACTTGTTCAATGTAAGGTTGCCACAGACCTTCAATTTCTATAAAGCACAGTAGCTGCAAAGAGCAATAAAGTGAAACACAATAAAATGGGTATGCCCATAAAGACTTCTTAGACAAACAAAAGCTCAGACAGCTTATTGCCAGAAGACATGTACTACAAGAAATTATAAAGGAAATTCTTCAGGAAAAAGGAAAATGATACTAAGTGGAAATTTTGATCAACACTAAAGAATGAAGTGCACCAATAATGTTAAATATGTGGGTAAATATAAAAGACTCTTTCCCCTCATTTTGAATCTCTTTGGAAAATAATTAATAGTTTAAGTAAAAACTAATAATGATGCATTTTGGAGTTTATAGTACATGTGCAAATAAAATTTATGAAAACAACAACAAAAAGGACAGGAGGGGAAATACTGTTCTAGGTTCTTATACTATGTGAAATGTACAATATTGCCTGAAGTTTGACTTTAAGAAGTTAAAAATGTCTATATAAATTTTATATCAAGCATTTTAAAAATATAACAAAGAGACATAGCAAATAAGCCAATACTGAGGATTAAACGGAATCATTTTTTAAATTCATTTATTATAAGAGCAAAGAAAGAGGGGAAAATAGCAAAGAACATATGGGCAAATAGAAAAGAAATAGCAAAATGGTAGATTTAAACCCAGCTATATCAACAATTTTAATTAAATATAAGTGGTCTAAGCAACACAATTAAAAGGCATAGAATGCCAGATTGGACCCGTCTGTATGCTATCTACAAAAGCCTCACTTTAAATATAAGGACACACATAGGCTGAAAGTTAAACAATGTTTATAAAATTATGCCATACTAACACTAATATTTTTAAAAAGCTACATTCATAACAAGTAGATTATCAGAGAAATCATACACTTACAACACACCACTCAAAACAATACACATTTCTTTCAAGTTCACATGAAACATTTACTAAAAAAGTATTTTGGCATAAAACAGGTCTCAAATAAATGTAAAATAATTAAAATCTTGCAAAGTATGCTCACTGACCACAATGTTTTTAAACTAGAAATCAATAAGAAATATATATTTTATCTGAAATCCATCAAAGATTTGGCCTCAGCTGAACATCACAGCAGATCCAGAGGTGTAGCTCTTGGAACCTGGCAGCCAAGTGTACTCACAGCAGCTCTTTTGAAGGGAAGACTCTGTGATCCACTTCCAATTGCCACCATCCCTGGTTGACGTCATCATAAAGGAGCTTTTTTCTCAGAGGACTTACTAAACTCATGATAAAGGGATGATGAGTCTGATTAGTTGGAAATGATCTAAGAGAGGGTAGGTCAAAGCAAAGCTATTCTAACTCAAGTAAGATTTAGGACACTTCTGGTTTGTTCATTTTTTCATATGGCATTGTTTAGTTTTATCAGTTGAAGGTAGAGAAAAGCAAATTGGCTTTTTTTGGTTCGTTTCTAATGGTTTATGAGGAATGCTACTGAGATATTTTCCCAAAGTTGATTGTTCGATCTAAGATGCCAATGAAAATCAGGCCCAGGTCTCATCTTGGTCTGGGATAGTGGCTAAGATCAGAAGGAAAGGAAGTCTGAGCCCAGCATTGCTCACAGCCCTCATGCTTTGCTCCAGGTGTCTACAAACTCATTATGGGTCCCCAGGATCTGAGTTTACTATGGTCAAGAGTCAATGGAGAAAAAAGTCAACAGCATCAGATTCTTTAGGGAAAAAAAACAAACAAACACAAGACTATGGAGCACTGAAGCTGAAATATACAGATGAGTAAGGAGGGGCACCTGAAGAAGGCATCTGTCCAGTGTAGAAGGACAAGGTTTAAATCCTCTTGAATTTCCAACCCCTAGAAGGTGCATAAATGTTTGTTGAGTGAATTAGTGAATGTGCAGAAGGGCAACCTCCCCTGACTTCAGAAGGAACTTTGGGAGAACAAAACAGAAGCCATCTCCAATCAAGAAGGACCAAAGACAACCTCCAAAGACCCAGAGTCAAGAAGTCGTCCTGGTGGGGGAAGAGGTGAACACTGAACTGGGCCATGGGATAGGCAAGAGGAAATCGTGGAGGCTCCCTGGAAGCAGCAAAAGAGGTCAGCAAGATGAGGCAGGCCAACAGCTCTTAAAGAACACAAGGGGAAGGATTGAGAATAAACCTGTGATGGGATCTGAGTCAGGAAGGCATTGGTTTGGTGGGGGGGGGGGGGGGGGTTTTTTTTATTCCAGAGGTCTTCTCTCATGCCCAGGCTAACAGGGCCAGAAGAATCTTGCTTGGTACAGATAGATGCAGCCTTCTCACAACCACAGTGAGGTGTAATAATTACCCTACAGAGAAGGTGAGGTGAACAGGCAGAGTCTATTAGGGAAGATCCAAGAAGGAGAGCTTTCCAAAGGAGGGAGTGGGCTGCTGGTACACAATGGGGAAGGGGCATAAAGAGCCCTCAAGGATCCAGAGCCTGAATGGAGTGGTATCAGAAGAATAGATCCGGAGGTGTAAGGGAGGGTCTGTTTTTCCTGGTAGAGGAGGTGATCTGAATATAAATGATTCAAATTCCAGGGCCCTCTACTTCCTGACTGTGTGTGCAAGCTGATTGAGCCCTCCGATTCTCAGTCTTCTTGTCTATAAAGTGGTTGCTGTTGTTTGTTTTGTCGCTAAGACCTGTCTGAGTCTTTTGCGACCCCATGGACTGTAGCCTGCCAGGTTCTCCTGTTCATAGTATTTCCCAGGCAAGAATACTGGGGTGGGTTGCCATTTCCTTCTCCAGGGGATCTCCTCAACCCAGACATCAAATCCTGCATCTTCTGCATTGGCGGGCAGGTTCTTTACCATGGAGCCACCAAGAAAGCCCAGAAATAATAGTAACAGCAGCCGGTGAGCTCAGCACTTGCTCTGTGTCAGGTGCCTCCTAAGTGCTTCATACCCCATAATTTACGTACACCTACACCCACCCTGGTATTATCTCCATTGTATGGGAGGACCTGTGGCACAGAGCAGTCCCGTAGCTTATCTAAGGCCACACAGCTAAAAAGTACTTAAGTTTCAAAGACACTGGCTCCTAAGGGTCTTAAGGCACAGGTATATAACATTTATCTCGAGTAGTTAGTAGATATCAAATGAGACAGTGCTGAGGCAGGAATTTTCCACACCCATCCCCAAGGCTTCCCTACACCCCACCTTGCCCAGTACAGAACTCTGTGTATCACTGGTGCTCAAAGACTGTTGCTGACAAGGCTTTGTGAGGCAATGAAACCCTGGGATCAGGCCTCAGAGAGGAGTTGATTGGAGATCTGTGTTCTCACACATTGGCCAAGGCAGATGCCAAAACCAGACTCTCTCAAGAACAGGCTTCTGCTCCGAGGCCTCTTGTCCCCTCTTTGTGCAATACTAGCAAAGGCACCGTGTGTTCCCCAGGCCAAGTGTAAGACTGGCAAAGCAGGTGTGAGATTAGTGGCTTTCCTGTACAACAAAGACTTTGCTGCAGGCAGCAGAATTCAATATGCAAACCCCAGCACCCAGGCCTCAGACCCCACCCTCCCGGCTGGGTGGACAGCGGCCACGGGAACCTGGTAATGTATGTGCGCTCCGGCTGCTGGGCCCAAGTTATTATTCATTACGGTTTTCTATTACCCAGTGATAAATGATGCCCCCAGGCTGGCGTTGCCCCCAGAATGCTTATTACAGCTCACTTAAGTAGGCGTTGATTTAGCTTAAATCGGTTGTTCTGTTCAGCCCAGACATGGGCCTGCCCCAGCTCTGCCTGCAAGACTCCCTTCACCAAGGCTTAATTGAATTCTAACTATTCTCAGCCTCTTTTTAGGGAGGGGTGGGGTAGGAGGCCCATGAAGGGCCCCAGGGTGGCCCGAGCCCCACTGGTCTCTCCAACCCTATGCGATCTTAATTTGATGAGGGTCTTCCCTCTGACTCTAGACGATAAATTTTGACAAACAATTCCAGTGAGGCTGGAGTCCTGTATGGTCTTAACTCATAGAGAAATGATGAAATCTCAGGTAGAAACAGCCCGTGGGGTGTCATTGTAACTGTCCCTAAGTCCTGTCCCTGGATCAGGCTGCTGTTTATCGGCTGCCCTGATCCTTCCATCTCATTGCCTGCCAAAGCGACAGAGCCAGTGCTGACTCTTCACAGGAACCCAACACAGCTGGGCCACACTAAAGACGTCATGGCCCCAACAATTAGGACCACCATCATTCGTTCACTTGTCAGAGAGTCCCCAAGGACATAGTGTGACCACTATGAACAGAACAGACAGTGCTCCCTGCCATCATGGAAGTCACTCGCAAGAGCAGTTAGTGACTACTCTACAGTCTTGTTTATTTATTGTCGATTATGTGCCAGACATTGTTTTATGGGCTTTACCTGTCCTACCACAGGTAGGACACAACCCTGTGCTGTTTTATCTGTTTTACAGAAAAAGAAATTAAGGTCACTGAATCGACAAAGGTCAAAAGCAGTAGTGCAGAATGAACAGAAGCTTATAACCACAGTGCTCTACTTCTCCTATGCTGCTATGTCATTATATATTTGTTATACCATGGCAAGATCCCCTGGAGGAGGAAATGGTAACCCACCCCAATATTCTTGGCTGAAAAATCCCATGGACAGAAGAGTCTGGCAGGCTGCAGTCCATGCAGTAGCAAAAGAGTCAGACACGACTGAGCAATTGAACACACAGAGAAGGTTAAAGGTTCTTGGGCACTTTTCACATTCATTAATAATTCCCAACAACCTCTTGGACAATCGATCTTCATGTCATCGTCTCACAGAGGCTAAGAACAGGGGCACCATGATCAGATGGATCTAGACTAGAATCTTTGTTCTGCCTCATCCTAGTAGTGGGTACTTGGGAAAGTTTTCTATCCCCTCTGAGCTTCCACTTCCTTGACTTTCAAATGGGTGTAATAATAGTGCTACATCAGGGGCTGTGAGACTTAAACTGGAAATTATGGCACTTATAATTTCTAGCACTATAAATAGCACAGCACCTTGTATACGAGCTGTGGTCTTGAGTCTTTGGCAGTAAAGAGGCAATGCCTAGGAGATAAACCGTTCTTGGTGGGATATAAAGCTGTCTTCTATGGAGACAGTCCAGGAGGGTGTCAACAGGAAGACAAAGTCCTAGAAAGACCAAAGGATGTTTGAGAAAGAGAATTCCTGCAGGGACAGAGTCTGAGGCTCAGGAACTTAGAGGAAATTGGAAGTCTTTGGGTTATTCGGTATCTTCTGCTACCATTGCCTTTTCTTTCTCTGGTAGAAAAGTTCTTTTTGAAAAAGCAGGGCAACCAAGGATGTTCATTAAATAGCAATCATAATAAAAACAATAATAATGGGGCTGGCACTTTTCCAGCACTAGCAATGTGTCAGATCTGTGCTCTGCTTGATATGCAACTCATTTAACTTCAACCTCTGAGGCAGGTACCATCTTTATCATCCATTTTGCAGATAAGAAAACTGAGAAGCTTGATGAAATGAAGCCTTTGCTTGACTAATGTAGCCACAATTACTAAGTAGCTAAAACTAGATTCAAACCCAACTGTATCTAATTCCAAAGCCCACTGTCTTACCCACTGGGTTTCCTTTTCCTCCCTACCTCCCTCCCCTACTCCACAGCCTCTGAGGAAAGAGTTAACAACACAAACCCAAGGGGAATCGAGGCAATTTTACAAACCCATTGCCTTCTCCTCATACTTAACTTTTCAAAGAGTCCCACACGCTGAGGCGGCTCAGAGAATGGCTGGAAGTCAGAAATGACCACCGCCTGGAAGGTGGTCAGAAACCACAGAGCCATTCTCCACTTAGTTGGGCAGTTCATAAAAACAGCCCAAACCATCAATCACATCCTCAGTGTAGTCTCCCAGCTTTCATTTTTATTGTTGGTTTTTTGTTTTAATTAACAGTGGAAAGAAATGCTGTATCCAGTTTTTCCCTCCCTGAGCTTCCAGACTTGCTACCTGGATTTGTCTGGAGCCAGTGGGGAGACCCAGCAACATGTAGAAGTGGGGAAGCTACAGAGGGAGGAGGGAGATCTGGGTGCCTGTGACCCAGCCAGGTCACCTCCTGGTATGCAACTACCTTTGGGGCCCCGGTATCAGTCCCAGGCTGGCTGTTTTCTGGTGCAGCAGGATATACACACAGACGTCTACCACCCCCACACCCACCAGGCACGTGCCACGTGCTGCCCGGCCCTCCCTGCATCGATCCAAGGCCCAGAGAGCGTCTTCTTTAGACAAGGTCACCTTTGGCTGCTAATAAGACTCAGCTATGGAATTATTCATCAGCTTAAAAAAAATACATCATTTTCATCATAAAAAATAATATAACCATGTTACAGAAGAATTGAAAAATAGAAGAAAAAAAGAAACAAAATAAGCCATAATTCATTTGACCTGACACAACCACCATTAGCATTCTTGATGTGTTTCTGCTCTCTCAGAAGCTCAGGGTTTCACCTCATTGTAACTGTGGTACTCTTGCAATTGTGTATCCAATTTTTTAGATTCTTAACATTTTCTAGCGTTACATCCAATCTGCATAACTGTCATTTTAGTGACTAGCTTGTACCCCATGGAGTTGTGCCATCTTTTACTAAGTTTTTCTATTTATGAGCTTGTCACCACCATAAGTAATGCTGCAATGAACATCTTTTGTTTAAAATGAAGTATAGTTGATATATAATGTTGTATAAATTACAGGTGTACAATAGAGTGATTCACAATTTTTAAATGCAATGAACATTTTGAATTTATTGTTTTCTTCCTCAGTCTTTGGGGTTATTTCTTTAAGATAATTTTTCAACATAAAAGCAACCTCTGGGTCAGAGGTACCAATTTTTTGACTCAGTGTTAATGCTACAAGCATAAAGCGAGTATCTTGTTCATTGCAACATCATCAACATTGGTGTTATCTTTTTATCCTCACTTACTAGTTTGATAAAAAGATGTTTCTGTTGTTGCTTTTTTATTGAAGTATACTAACACTTTAGAATTGACATACATCACTATATTAGTTGCAGATGTACGACAGAATGATTTGATGTTTGTCTATGTTGTGAAACGATCACCACTATGTCTAGTTAACATCTGCCACCATTCTTGGCCACAAATTTTTTTCCTTTGATGAGAACTTTTAACATTTACTCTCTTAGCAACATTCAAATAGGCAATACACCATTATTAACTGTGGTCGCCATGTTGTACATTACATCCCCAGGTCTGATTTATTTTATAACTGGAAATTTGTACCTTTGACTCCCTTCACCCATTTCATCCACAACCCTCTCTTCTGCCTTTGGCAACTACTAATCTGTTCTCTGTATCTATGAGCTCAGGCTTGTTTGTTCATTTATTTTTAGATCCCACATATGACATTTGTCTTTCTCTGTTTGACTTATTTCAATTAGCCCAATACTCAAAGTCCAGTGTTGCTAATGGCAAGATTTCCTTTTTTTATGGCTGAATAACATTCCAGTGAATATATATATCACATTTTTTTAATCCATTCATCCATCAGTAAACAATCTCTTTATTGTGCAATTTGCTTTGGGAAATGGGGATTCTTGAGAAAGGTGATAGTATCTTGTTATTTTTAAGAGTTAAAAGCTTTGGTCTCAAATAAACTCGGGTTGAAAAGATAGTTCTGCCATTTCATGAGCTATATACATTGCCTTGCTTAATTCTCTCTAATCCCCTCCTACTCATCTGTAAAGTGGTGATGATGGTGCCACCTCCCTACTGGGTTGGCATTAGGATAACATGAAAAGATTTGTCTTAGTCCAAATAGTAGGGAAAGGAGTACATCAAGACTGTATATTGTCACCCTGCTTATTTAACTTATATGAAGAGTACATCATGAGAAATGCTGGGCTGGATGAAGCACAAGCTGGAATCCAGATTGCCGGGAGAAATATCAATAACCTCAGATATGCAGATGACACCACCCTTATGGCAGAAAGTGAAGAGGAACTAAAAAGCCTCTTGATAAGAGTGAAAGAGGAGAGTGAAAAAGTTGGCTTAAAACTCAACATTCAGAAAACTAAGATCGTGGTATCTGGTCCCATCACTTCATGGCAAATAGATGGGGAAACAGTGGAAACAGTGACAGACTTTATTTTCTGGGGCTCCAAAATCACTGCTGATGGTGTCTGCAGCCATGAAATTAAAAGATGCTTGCTCCTTGGAAGGAAAGTTATGACCAACCTAGACAGCATGTTAAAAAGCAGAGACATTACTTTGCCCCTAAAGGTCCGTCTAGTCAAGGCTATGGTTTTTCCAGTAGTCATGTATGGATGTGAGAGTTGGACTATAAAGAAAGCTGAGTGCCAAAGAATTAATACTTTTGAACTGTGGTGTTGGAGAAGATTCTTGAGAGTCCCATGGACTGCAAGGAAATCAAACCAGTCCATCCTAAAGGAAATCAGTCCTGAATATCATTGGAAGGACGGATGCTGAAGCTGAAACTCTAATACTTTGGCCACCTGATGTGAAGAGCTGACTCATTTGAAAAGACCCTGATGCTGAGAAAGACTGAAGGCAGGAGAAAGGGACGACAGAGAATGAGATGGCATCACCGACTCAATGAATGAGAATGATATGGCATCACAGACTCAATGGACATGAGTTTGAGTAAACTCCGGGAGTTGGCGATGGACAGGGAGGCCTAGCATGCTGCAGTCCATGGGGTTGAAAAGAGTCGGACACAACTGAGTGAGTGAACTGAATTGAACTGAATTCCTGGCATATGATTAGCAACACATGTCTCCGATTGTAGCTTATCAATAACTTTAAAGAATTAAAAAGTCTGATTGCAACAACATTTACAGGGTCCATAAACATTTGTAGAGGCTCTGAGGATGCGAAAATCAACAAACCACTCTGGTAGGGGCTAAACAAGAAGAATAAAACAATTTCCTAGTGTTGCAGTTAAGCTCAGAAACTGCAGGAGCTCAGGGCAGAGCCACACCAAATCTGAGAAGATGGGAAGCAAAGATGTAATAGGAAAGGCACAAGATAAACATTAAAGAGTGGGAGTGTTCTCATGGGTGGAGATGGGAGGGGTCCCTAGGGAGGGGCATTCCAGGTCGGGGAGAGAGCATAAGCAAAGGTTTGGAAGTTAGGAATTTCACTCAGAGTGGATTTGGGGAACAGCAACTCATCCTACTGGGTTCATGGGCAGTAGATCTGGCCTCACTGGGCAGCTGATCTGATTCCAGGATGAGCCTGCTTCATAGAACTCTCCACTAACTTCTTCGCCTTCTAATTAAAGCTAATATTCAACAAGGCCCACTTGGGTGGAGGGACATTTAAATTGTAAAGCTTCTCTCTTAGAGCTGACTCTTAACATGCTTTGAGATCAAAGAATGCTAATAAATAAGACCATCCTATCCAGAACCCCAGAGCACTAATCAGTGCCTTATCAGTAGGAAGGCAACTTGGAGGCAACTTGACAACTAGGAGGCAAGAAGGGTACCGGTGTCTTACCAGGAAGCCTTGCTTCCAGGGCCTCTTTCTGTCATGGCTTCCTCTGTCCATGGCCCCAGTAGAGTATTATGGCCACAAGCAGTATTCATAGCCCACATCTGATAAGGAAGTATAATAAACTCCATCCCCTAGGACCTAATGCCATTGTCGCCTTCTCCATCAAGCCCTTCACCATCTCCAACGGATGACTTCCTCCTCAGTGCTAACACAAACCTTCTTCATCCTCTCTTAAGCCCCATCCACACTCATTAATCAGCTAGCTATCATCATATCTTATCTCTGTACTCACCTGCTAGATGGCTGCCTTAGTCCATTTGGGTTGCTCTAACAAAAATACCATGGACTGAGTGCTTAAACAACAGGTGTTTATTTCTCGCGGATCAGAAGGCCTGGGAAGTCCAAGATCAAGGCACCAGCAGAAGATCTGGTGTCTGGTGAGGGCCCACATCCTGGTCCATAAAGCCAGCCATCTTCTGGCTGTGTCTTCACATGGAAAATGGGGCAAGGGAGCTCTCCAGGGTCTCTTTAATAAGGGCACTAATCTCACTCATGAAGACCTTGCTCTCATTACCTAGTATTCACTTCCGTCTTTCTAATACCATTGCACTGAGCTTCAGGTTTCAACATAGGACTGGGGAGAGGGTGGAAATAAACGTTCAGGCAATGGGACCCCACTCCAGTACCCCTACCTGGAAAATCCCATGGACGGAGGAGGCTGGTAGGCTGCAATCCATGGGGTCGCTATGAGTCAGATACGACTGAGCGACTTCACTTTCACTTTTCACTTTCATGCATTGGAGGAGGAAATGGCAACCCACTCCAGTGTTCTTGCCTGGAGAATCCTGGAGACGGAGGAGCCTGATGGGCTGCCGTCTATTGGGGTCACACAGAGTCGGACACAACTGAAGTGACTTAGCAGCAGTAGCAGCAGCTATAGCAATTGGAAATTCCCTGAGGGTGAGGTGTGTTCTGTTTCTCTTTGCCTTTGTTCCTTTCATTTCTGATCAGTAACCCATTCCAAAGTCACTGAAGCAGAAAACAATCAAGCAAATGGGGATTTCTCTGGACACAGAGTGAAAACTGACCATCATGGGCAAGACTGGGACCAGGGACCCAAGCACTAGAGCATCCTTAAGCCCCTCTCCTCCCCATCCTCCAGTGTCCCTCCTCCAGTGTCCCTCCTCCAGTGTCCCTCCTCCTCCTTCACTGTCCCTCCTCCTCCTACCTCCTTGTCTCCCATTCCCTAGAGCCTCTCTTCTCCCTCCTTCCCCCTTTCCCTTCCTCAGCTCCACCAGACCTCCTGTCTCCTCTCCAGGTATTCGTTTCTTCTTTCCTTTCTCTAGACAGCTGCTTCTTGCAGAAGGCCCAGAACAGCCTTCCTACAACTTCTCAGTTAATTCAGCAGCTACGAGTGACCCAGACTAATTCCAGTCTTGATTCCAAATTTCAAGGTTATAAGAATCCTATTGACCCAGCTCGTGTCAGATGTTCACCCCTGATCCAAGAGTACTCATGGTATCTAACATTTATGGAGCAGTTTCTAAGCACCAGGTACTGCTCTGAATGCTTACAGATATTAACCCACTTAATCCTTACAACACGCCTTTGAGGTAGATGCTACCGTTGTCCCCATTTTACAGGTGGGGTAGGTATTGTAACCAAAAATCAGGTCTCTATGACTGAATTCAGCTGGTAATGGAAGAAGCCATGACATAAACCCAGGGAGTCTGACTCCAGAGTCCAGGCCTTTAACTTTATACTGTATTGGTCTTGAACACTGTGTGGAATTCATCCTTAGAAGCATGCAACTGTTAAAGAAACAGGACCCTTAAAAAGTCTTCATGCCTGCTCAAAGTAACAGGTGGATGGATAGATGCCTGGGTGGATGGATGGGTTGATGGACTCATGAGTGGATGGGTGGAAATTTAATAAGCCATCTCCTCCTTGCTCAGCCCATTACACAGCAAAAGGCTAAATCACAACTCTGACCATATCCTTAAAATTGACAAGAAAGAGCCGGGGAGAGGATTTTGTGCTCCCTTACCTTCAGGGCCTTGATGTTGAAGGGACAAAAGTTGAAATTCCTTGGCAGGAAAAATAACCCACTCCAGCTTTTATTCACTGGATTATCCCAGATGAGGAAAGAATGGTGGAGAATGCTCAGACTATAAAGAACAAGAGTAATTAGACCACTAAGGAGAGGAAGAAGAGAAGGGCTGGGGTTCTTGGAGATTTCTAAGTTGGGAAGAGACCAGTTAGCACACATGATGGAGAGTTGCTCTGATGAGAAGGTGTGGGAAGCAGGAGAAGGTAACTGAACACTAAGATCTGTGGCTTTTGGACCCATGTGAAAGACTCCTATGACCAAGTGTAGCAGAAGGGCTGAGGAGCACCCTAACTTCTAAATATCAAGTAAACTTGGACAAAAAGCTAATCCAGTCACCAGAATGAACTGAAAACCTCAGTGGACTGGTAGCATTGGAGGAAAGGTTAACAAATAGAAACCCAGTTAAAGACCACATATTGCCAGCCTAGATGGGTGGGTACTCAGAACAGGTTAAGTCTGACTTACAGAATTCAAAAGAAGTGTACTATCTCTTAAGTTCTAGAGTTGTCACTTACGTGCCTCTTATAGTGGCACTTCCTAGTGCCCAATAAGCCAGTGCTTGTCCCCAGGTGGGGACAGGCTGGGTGAAAGCTTCTTCCCAGCCCTGGCTTCCCCACAATTCAGCTGTCTTCCCAAGCAGATGTTGCTTTGCCTCCCTTGGACACTAAACACAGAATATACCAATCCTCTACTTAAGTCAATACCTTTTTGTCCTCAGAATCACATCTAAACTCTTTAGCTGGCCTACAAGGTCCTCCATAAGATGTTATGTCCCCAGCTGACCCCAGTTTCATCTTCCCACAACCTTCTCCCCCAAAGTCACGCTGGTCTTCTTTCCATTTCTTGAGCAAGCCCTGTGGTCTTAAAGGCTTTGAGCTAGCTAGTCTCTCCATCTGAATGCTCTTTCTCCCAAACAGCACCCCCTGCTCAGAAATAACACACACACACCAGTCATCTCTCACTGTCCTTCAGATCTCAATCTCCCTCAAATGCCTTCAACATTGTGTCTGAAAATCAATGTGCACATTGAAAGTGGTTGTGGTTTCACTCTCCTCCCTCCTCCTAAAGTGTTCTTATTAAGTGAATAGTTCATGTTCTAATCAATGGTACGTGTCAGATTTTTAAAACTACAGTAATTGTGAAATGAATGAAACATAAGCCTTCTGCTCCTTCCCTTACAGCCCATTCTTCTCTGCTTCTGAGACCAGCGCACTCACTCACCTGTCCCCTGAGACCCCTGTCTGTGCTGAGTCTGGTTGTAAGCACCTGATCTACTGCCACCCTCAGAAAACTCCAACAGGATTGTCTTTTTCATGAAGTAGAGGGGCAGTGTGCCCCACCATTTCATCATGGAGTGTGTCAGTATCACAGGTACAAAGGTTCCAATGTCTTGACCCAGATGACAGTCTCTGACCTCCAACAACTGGAGCAGCCAAGCACCCTGATGGAGTTTCCTACAGAAGAGCCAACGTTTTCCATGTTCTAGACTGAATTATTATAGCCAGAGGGAGCCATTCATCAGCTTTGACATTGCAGGAAGCTTCCTAGGCAAACAGCTTTATTGCTGCGTGAGATTAACCCAGACTGTAGTAATTTGTAACAAAGATAAGAAAATTGCACTGGTCTCATAGAAATAAATCTGAATTCCAGAGTGGACAAAGGGGACTTCAACTTGAAATCTGCTATTTCAGATAGAATCAAATTTATAACAGCCCCTGAAGAGCACAAAAACGCAAGTAGTGCAGCTACTTGTTGGAGCTGCCAATTCAAGCCCCGCTGCCGGAAAATCAATGTAGCTGGAATTCCTAACGAGCCACAAGTCCGAGCCCCACCCAACTTTTATGGAAGATTATTTGGCCTGTTTGAGAATCATTTCCTCATCCATCTTCATGATATGAAATGTCACAGAGTGGCCAGTGAGGGAGGGGATGTGAGGTGAGGGGATCTGCCTCTTAACAGCTATCTGATCTCAATGAGCCAGAGACCCCTCCCAGAACTGTTGTGAGTATTAAATGGGATAAGAATGTAAAAGTGGAATATAGACAACAGTCATTAATGAGAGTCTGTTAACGTAACAGATACTATGGGCTGAGATCTTACAACCGCACTGGACAAGGAGTTAAATTCACCAGGTGTGTTATGTTTAATCCTCCCAATAATCTTAAAAAAAAAATAAATGATACAAATGAACTTACTTACAAAACAGAAATAGACTCACAGACATAAAAACAAATTTATGGTTACCGAAAGGGAAGGAGAAGGAGGAGGGATAAATTAGGAGGTTGGATTAGCATATAAACACTACTATATATAAAATAGATAATCAACAAGTACCTACTGTATAGCACAGGGGACTATAGTCAATGTTTTGTAATAACATATAAGAGAAAAGACTGAAAAAGAAAAATAAGTTTTATGTGTATATATATATAACTGAATCACGTTTCTGTACTCCTGAAATTAACACATTGCAAACCAACCATGCGCGCATGTGTGCCAAATCACTTCAGTCGTGTCTGACTCTTAGCCACTCTATGGACTGTAGCCTGCCAGGCTCCTCTGTCTATGGAATTCTCCAGGCAAGAATTCTGGAGTAAGTTACTGAGCCCTCCTCCAGGGGATCTTCCAGACCCAGGAATTGAACCCGTGTCTCCTGCAACTCCTGCTTTGCAGGCAGATTCTTTACTGCTGAGCTAGTGGGGAAGCCCAAACCAACTATACTTCAATTTAAAAACATAAAGAAAATTGCTAAAAATGAAAAAAAAAAAAATCAGGGGGTTCCTGTACGTACGTGCCTCTTTACAGATGAAGAAACTGAAAGCCAGAGAAGTTACGGAACCCACCCAAGTTCACAAAGCTGGTAACTGGCAGGACATGGATCTGAACACAAGCCTTTGGCCAACGTTCAGAGGCCTCTGCTACACAGAAATCTCTGTATTAGTCACAGAGATAGACGAGTGACAATCTTGTGGTGCTGAACCCACAGAGCACACAATCTGACTCACACACACCCGCAAGTAAGTCCCTTTACCACATTAATAGTAAGTAATATGCATTAAGTGTTTGTGTGTTTCAGGCGTGTTCTAGGAGCCTTATACAGGTCTCATTTGGTATTTACATCACCAGAGGGGGAAGTGGACACTATTATTACCCCACTGTATTGATAAAGAAACAGGCTCAGTGAGGGTAGGGGACTTACCCGAGATTCTTCACTGCTAGGTAGTAGAGCCAGGAAACTAACCTGGGCTGCATTCTCACATTTCTATGGTAGATGCTATTAGGGAGAAATGCTGGAAGATCCAGGGGAATCTGGGCTTGAAAAGGGGTCAAAAGTCTCCCCGGAAGAGGTAACTCGAGCTGGATGTTGAGAGAGAAGCAGGAGTTTATCTAGCAAGCAAAGGGGAAAACCAGGCAAAATCTCAAATTGCTCTGGGACCTTGAATGACCCAACCCATGCTATGCTGGGTGTAGCAGCAATTGTCCAGCTGTATGACACGACCAGGAAGAGGATCAGCTGCACCGAGCTGACTGCCCAGAGTGTTGCCTAGAGAGCGGGTCCATGCTACCTGTCTCCGCACAATCAGGACCCACACCAGCCTGGCCCAGAGAAGGCACTCAGAACCCCTGTGTGGACCTGATCTGAGTCCATGCAAACTTGAACCTAAAGAAGCTCTGGAAGACTGAGTCATCCAAGGGCCTCATTTTACACTTAGCAAGCTGAGATCCAAAGAGGGAAGGAATGAAGGAGGCTCTTCAAATTCCATGTGTACCCAGCTCTAGAAGTCCCCAAGGCAAAGCGGGCATGCAGAAAGGAGCATGGAGTCGAGGAACTAGCCTTTGGTCTCGGGATCTGGCTGGAGGCCTGAGTTAAAGTGATGACTGAGGATAGAAACTATTAGAAGGAAGCCACATAGCATGGAAGTCGTTGCCAGGTGGACCACAGACTCATGTGGGGTTCTGCCTCTCACTGGCTGCATAAGCTTGGACAAATTAACCTCTCCGAGCATCAGTTTCCACATTTGGAATATGGAGATACTCACCTCCACGGAAAGATTGCTGTGAAGATTAAGGGGAAGGATGCAAATAAAGACCTCAACACAGTGCTTGGCACATAGTAAGTGTTCAATAAATAGGATTACTAGGGACCCCAATTACACCTTTTTGTAAACCCCAATCGGTGGCCTATTGAGCTGATTCCCCTCCCTTGCCCCACCCCATTCATTCCTCACTGCTCTTCCTGCCTGTCAGAGCCTTTCCCTGTAACTCAGAAATGCTATAATTGGTGGGATTCAGTGGTGACTCAGACCACTAAGATCATTTCATTTCAAATGACAAAGAGGAGAAAGAAGTAGATTGATCTCAGTTGGTGGCTGAGACCAACAGGTGTGGGCAAAAGATCCCATCCCACCTTCCAGGCCTCCCCTCACCCTTGTGTGAAAAGGTAAGCCCACTCAGAGGTGGGCCCCTCTTCCGTTGTTGTTCAGTCACTAAGTTATGTCTCTGTGCAACCTCATGGACTGCAGCACACCAGGCTTCCTGTCCTTCACTATCTCCCAGAGATTGCTCAAACCGATGTCCATTGAGTCAGTGATGCCATCCATCCATGTCATCCTCTGTCACCCCCTTCTCCTCACCCCTTTCTCCTGCCCTCAATCTTTCCCAGCATCAGGGTCTTTTCCAATGTGTCAGCTCTTCACATCAGGTGGACAAAGTATTGGAGCTTCAGCATCAGTCCTTTCAATGAATTTTCAGGGTTGATTTCCTTTGGGATTGACTGGCTTGATCTCCTTGCAGTCCAAGGGACTCTTAAGAGTCTTCTTCAGCACCACAGTTCAAAAGTATCAATTCTTCGGCCCTCAGCCTTCTTTGTGATTCAACTCACATCCGTATATGGCAATATCCATGGATCTCTGAAAAACAAGAAGACAAGTTACAGGATTTTGCGGTAGAGCATGGATGCTGCTTCTTGCAGGCTATCAAAATCAAGTTTTGGGAGGGAGGGTTCATTTTTGAAATTTACACAAGCAAAGTTCCCAAGCATGCATCCCGTCTGGGGTGAGCACATCACCAGGTCATTTGCCAGCAACTCCCCACAACAGTCACTTCCCCCAAAACAGGTCCTCCTCCAGAGTCCATCAAGATGTCTCTTTCATACTTTGCCCAGAAAGAAAGTAAATATTTTTCAATGAAATTCAGTGATCAATTAAACACCGTCTCTCTTTAATACGAACGTTGAACCAACAGCGGCTGCACATTCCAACAAGAATATTTAAAGCAATTAAACTTTAGCTACTTTTAAAACAAATTCTTTTAAATGCTAATGACCATTGTTTTCGCACTTGATAAGTAAAATTTTGTGTCGAGCAAGGTTAGATGATTGCAATGATTTAATTGTACTTCTCAAAGAAAGGAAAATGTTAAGAAAAAAGCTAAGATGGACCTCTTACCACATTCCTACCGCAAAATGTCCTACAACAATAGAGCCGTGATTTGCTGAAATTAAAATGCTATTATGGTGAAATTAGGGCTTCAATATTTTTAGCAGCTTTAATAGGCCTTGCATTTTAAGGGACATCTGATAATAGATAATTACATTTCATCTTAAAGAAACTGAGTTGTTTTCTTAAGGAAAATACTTTTCTTTCTTCCAGAGAGGTTAGAGCCGAGCCATCATTAGAAGCAGCACCCAGCCCGAGATTCCTGCTTCAGCTTGGGAAATAGAGATTAGCATATAAATAGCCTTCGGTGCCTGCTTGATTCCAGCTATTTTGCGTTTCAATGTGGCATCAGAATGCACTTAGCAAGAAATGTTCGAGAGGAGAAAGAGGTTTGTAATATGTCGCTTTTATAGAGGGGGGAACTTTAAGTATAAAAGATCATCCACTCCTCTGTGGGCTTTTTTCTTTTTTGTATCCTTTCAATGCCCCAATTACCGACTCCAAGGAGCCAACAGGCCCCCTAGAACGGAGCCTTAGTTTACACTGCAGCTCTCTCTTTGGACCAGGAAAATAAGTCAAAATGGTGCACGGGAAACAAGACAAATACACGGGCTTCCTCCCGGATTCGGTGGGAGCCCTCGGGGGGCACAGCCGTGCCCTTTCTCCTCACCCCCCATGCTACCCATCAGCAGCGGAGACAGGGGACAGCTCCTGGGACCCATTTGCTGGAGTGATGAGGGAGACTCCTGGCTTTCTGCCTGGAGGCCGGCTTCCCTCCTGGGAAATCGCAGGGACTGGGCATGGAGCCCAGGGCTCTTTCTGCCCTCACTTCCCCAGCCCCACACCCGCCCCTACACACACACACACACACAGACACACACTCTCTCTCTCTCTCTCTCTCTCTCTCTCTCTCTCTCTCTCTCTCTCTCTCTCTTTCTCTCTGTGTGTCTCTCTCAGGCTGACTGGGGGTCAGAGTGAGTCTTGGATGACAGCAAGATGATTTTTAAAGCCCATACTTCCTCTGCTTTGGCACAGCTGTTTGAGGGGACTTGGTTTTTCCTGGATGTGGCAGTATCAGAGGAACTGAAGCCAAGCCCATGGTGTCCCCTAGATCCTGGGATGTCTTGAACCAACCTAGAGTCCAGGGTTCTAGGGCCAGCCTCCCTGCTATCTTGTTATGGAGTGCTCTTACCAGCTCTAAGCCTATATCTCCCCCCATACCCGCATCTATAAAAAGAATCACAAATCCTGCCCTGTCCACTCACGGGCCATCATAAAGAAGAAAGGACATGTGACAGGACTTCCTAAGCTCCCTTCCTTGTGAGCAGGAAGTGATGAGGATGTAGGTGAGCCAGCAGCTCACCCCTCTCCCAGCGCTCTGCCCAGCCTTCCCAACCGGAAGTCAGAGCAGTAAGGAATAAATGTCCTTTTCAGGAAGCCAGTGAAGGGGTAAGACCTCACAGCTGTCAGAACCAGTGTGCCCATCTGGGTTTTTGGGAGAAGGTGTATGAGGACAAGGGATGAGACTTAAGTTATGACTGGACTGGGCCATCATGTTCCTGCTCCCCCATTGGTCACATCCACTCTGTGAATCTCTTCTTTGCCCTCAAATAGGAAAACCAACAACAACGAACAAGAGGCATCTTCCAGGGATATTTTGAGACTCAAAGTGGAAACCTGATGGAAAATTTTCAGGAACTGTAAAGGTTGAGGCGTTTGTTACTTCTTGTCCTTCTTGCAAGTACAGGGAGTAAGCATCTCCCCCTATACCCAGGGCTCCGTGGCAACAGGGCTGAGCTAGGGTACCAGAAGCACTTTCCCTCTGGCCTCATCCCTCACCGTGGGATAGTGCCCTGTGGGCCCTGGGCACTCCCTGGTCCCTACAAAACTTTCCCAGGCTCCGCACAGGGGCCCTCACAGGCTGAACCATATCTTGCAGATCCCAAGGACACTGCCTGTCTGGAAAGGTCCCAGCACTTCCCCAAAGGCCCTGATAAGCCAAGGATTCTAACCCACCTGCCAAGGGGGCCCCCTTGTGTGGGCTCCTCAGTGGGAAAGCTGTCAACAGGCAGGATTTTCATTTCTGCCCTCTCTGGGCCACAGCTGCAAACACTCGGCACTGATGGAAATGAGGCTGATTCTGGGCTTCACCAGTGAAGACCAGGTTTTCTTCCCAAAACCTTATGTTGAAACAAAGATGGCTCCTTTCAAGAAAACTGAAAGGGTTACTTGGGGGCTTGATGATATGCTGGTGCGATGCAATAGAGGGGGCAGGGGGCCTGGGCCAGAGATCCAGGACCTGGTCAGCTCTCCACTGCTGACCATGGGTGAGTTATTTCCACGGTGTGACTGTGACATTTCCCTGGCTATAAAGTGAGAGTTCTGCATCAGACTGTCTCCAGGGGCCCTTCATGCTCAAACATCCTTTCTTTCCTGTATTACTATTCTTCTAGTTTTTCTGGCCTGAGCCCTTTTTCACTCCAGCCAGGAAGCCCAGCATCATCTATCTGTCTTGCCAACCTGGACAACTATAACATCGGCTTTCATTTACAGGATCTTTGAGGCTCAGAGAGGCTGACTGGCTGACCCATAATCACACAGCTCTAAGAGAAAAGCCAAGATTCAATCTCAGGCTTTGACTCAATTTCAGAGCCCCTATTCCTAATTATAAGCAGAGACATTACTTTGCCAACAAAGGTCCGTCTAGTCAAGGCTATGGTTTTTCCAGTGGTCATGTATGGATGTGAGAGTTGGACTGTGAAGAAGGCTGAGCACCGAAGAATTGATGCTTTTGAAGTGTGGTGTTGGAGAAGACTCTTGAGAGTCCTTTGGACTGCAAGGACACCAACCGGTCCATTCTAAAGGAGATCAGTCCTGGGTGTTCTTTGGAAGGAATGATGCTAAAGCTGAAACTCCAGTACTTTGGCCACCTCATGTGAAGAGTTGACTCATTGGAAAAGACTCTGATGCTGGGAGGGATTGGGGGCAGGAGGAGAAGGGGACGACAGAGGATGAGATGGCTGGATGGCATCACTGACTTGACGGACGTGAGTTTGAGTGAACTCCGGGAGTTGGTGATGGACAGGGAGCCTGGCGTGCTGTGATTCATGGGGTCGCAAAGAGTCAGACACAACTGAGAGACTGAACAGAACTGAACTGATCCTAATCATCACACATTCTAGCATTTTCCTGGTGACTGCCTAGTTACTGTTTGCCATCAGTGGGATTGTAGGACAGTCTGTGTCTCTGGTGCCTCAAACTGTTTTCCAAAATTTGATACAAAGAACACTAATTCTACTGAATGTTAATGATTTTCCTTAAAAAAAAAAGTTTTCATGATCAAATGAGTTTGACATTGAGTAAAATAAGTCAACAGCTTCTTTTTTAACTGTAGGGCTTCTCCGATCCTTTAAAATGTGAATAAAGTACAATTTTAATCTATAAGAGGGGATGAGAGTGTAACCGTTTTTCCCAAATCTATTTGTACATAGTCACCCCCACCCACCTTTTTATTTTTCTTGAGCAACATGTGTTCCACTAACAGACTAGAGTTCTCCAACTTTGCAACTCAAAACACACTCCCCAGACCAGTAAGATGGATCAGTTATCACCTGGGAGCTAGTTAGAAATGCAAAACCTCAGACTCCACCTAGACCTGCTGCATCAGACAAAGTGTGTGTTAACAAGATGCCCAGGTGGTTCATGCACACAGGGAAGCTCAAGAAGCATTGGTCTGCATACATGTGTAGGAAAACATGGCTGATTCATCATGGCCTGTGTCCATGCAGTAGCCATCAAGCCAGAAAATCCAGCAGCGAAAAAAGCATCAAGCATTATTTGGTTTCAAATGGACCCAACAGCTGGATTTGGAATTAAGTTTCAATACAGCAACATCACACAGACAGAATCCAAGGGGGTCCCACAACAGAAAGTCTCCCTCTGTTCCCAATGGGACATAAAACTTGACAGAGACAGAGGGATGATCAGTACTCTGCTAAAGGCCTGTCTAGAATGTGGACATGGAAAGCACTGCATATGTCTTCCTAAAATGTGAAGGTATCTTTTAAAAATTAGAGCTTTATTAAGGTAAAGGAAAAGGTTACCCACTCCAGTATTCTGGCCTGGAGAATTCCATGGACTGTACAGTGGGGGAGTCACAAAGAGTCAGACACAACTAAGCGACTTTCACTTCACTCATTAAGGTAAAATTGACATATGAAATTGTTGGGTATGTAAAGTGTACAGTGTGGTATTTGATATGCATATACATTGTGAAAGGATTCCCCTTATCTACTTAATTAACACATCTACTATCTCACATGCTTATCTCTCTCTCTCTCTTTTTTTTTTTTTTTTGGTCTGTGAGAACATTTAAGTTCTACTCTCTTAGCAAATTTCAATTATACAACACGGTGTTATCAACTGTAGTCACCATGTTTTACCCTAGATCCTCAGACCTCATTTATCTTATAGCTAAAATCTTGTACCCTTTACCAACTTCTCCCTATTTCCCCAACTCCTGGAAACCCCTTTTCTGCTCTCTGTTTCTGTGAGCTGAAAATTGTTTTTTAGATTCCACCTACAAGGGATACCGTGCGGTATTTGCTTTTCTCTACTGGGCTGATTTCATGTAGCGGAAAGTCCTGAGGCCTATCCTTGTTGTCGCAAATGGCAGAATTGATTTCTTTCTCGTGGCTGAATAATTTTCCCTTGTATATATGCATACCACATCTTCTTTCTCCATTGTGTATTGATGGACACCTTAGTTATTTCCACATGTTGGCTACTATGAATACAGCTGCAATGAAAGTTGGAGTGCAGATAACTCTTTGAAACCCTATTTTGTTTCTTTTGAATGTATACGTAGAAATGGAATTGCTGGATCATATGGCTGTATTTTTTAACAAATAAAAGTTTTATTTTTTAATTTTTTGAGGAAATTCCATACAGTTTTCCACTGTGGCTACACCAGTTGACATTCCCACCAATAGTGCACAAAGTTTCCCTTTTTTCCACATCCCCACCAGTGCTCGTTATCTCTTGTCTTTTTAATTACAGGCATGAAATTGAAAGACGCTTACTCCTTAGAAGGAAAGTTATGTCCAACCTAGATAGCATATTGAAAAGCAGAGACATTACTTTGCCAACAAAAGTCCGTCTAGTCAAGGCTATGGTTTTTCCTGTGGTCATGTATGGATGTGAGAGTTGGACTGTGAAGAAGGCTGAGCACCGAAGAATTGATGCTTTTGAAGTGTGGTGTTGGAGAAGACTCTTGAGAGTCCCTTGGACTGCAAGGAGATCCAGCCAGTCCATTCTGAAGGAGATCAGCCCTGGGATTTCTTTGGAAGGAATGATGCTAAAGTTGAAACTCCAGTACTTTGGCCACCTCATGCGAAGAGTTGACTCATTGGAAAAGATTCTGATGCTGGGAGGGATTGGGGGCAGGAGAAGAAGGGGACGACAGAGGATGAGATGGCTGGATGGCATCACTGACTCGACGGACGTGAGTCTCAGTGAACTCCGGGAGTTGGTGATGGACAGGGAGGCCTGGCATGCTGCGATTCATGGGGTCGCAAAGAGTTCGACACGACTGAGCGACTGATCTGATCTGATCTGATCTGATTCTAATGAGTTTGAGCTACAATCTCATTGCAGTTTGGGTTTGCATTTCCTTGAGATTAGTGATACTGAACACCTTTTCATGCAGCTGTTGGCAATCTGCATATCTTCTTTGGAAAAATGTCTATTCAGTTCCTCTGCCA
This sequence comes from Bison bison bison, assembly GCF_000754665.1. Classification (NCBI taxonomy): domain Eukaryota; kingdom Metazoa; phylum Chordata; class Mammalia; order Artiodactyla; family Bovidae; genus Bison; species Bison bison. The sequence continues at coordinate 5,875,708 of NW_011495044.1, read as the reverse complement.
ATTTTTTAATCATATTGTTTTGTGTTTTGTTTGTTTGTTTTTGCTGTTCTGTGAATTTTTTATGTATTTCTGATATTAACTTCATATAAGATCAGTGATTTTGCAAATACTTTCTCCCATTCTGTAGGCTGCCTTTTCATTTTGTTGATGGTTTCCTTTGCTGTGCAGAAGCTTTTTAGTTTGATATTGCCCCACCTGTTTATTTTTGCTTTCATTGCCTTTGCTGTGAAGGTCTTTCGATTCTTAGAATGAGTGAGTTTCCATTTCCTTTGATCCATTCTCAATCCCAGAAGTATTCAAGGTTATTGGACATCCCTGAGTTTATCACCTGGGACACTCCCGGGAAATGACCCAGTGGTTCCTACCCTGGCATCTGAGAATACAGCCTCAAGGGCACAAAAGCTTGTCTCAGGTTTTAAAAATCACAGCTGAAATGACCCATTCATGCAAGATAAGACTTCTGCCTGAAGAAAACTGCCTTTGCTTTTGGCCGCAATTATTTCAATTCATGTGGTCACACTCTCTCAAGTTGACCTGACATTTCAAGCTGCAGTTTGATATATCCCTTCCTCAACACAAAATGGGGAAGAAAATTAGTTTTTAACTTAACAACTTCAGTGTTTGAGGAGAGACAAAATTTTTCAAAGTCTACGTGCAGAGACATTCAGTAACCGGTCTGAAGACACAGAGTTTGCAAGTGATGGCATTTGGATTAGAACCTGTTTGACTCCAAAGTCAAGACCCTCCCCACAGTGGAAGCAGCCCAAGGACATATATCCACGTGGTCATACTCTTCACCTTTAGCTCCTATGGAGTTTGCTCTTCCCCAGGCCCCCTCTTTGATATAGCAAGGTACCATGTCTCCCTCCCTACCTCTCCAGAACATATTCTGTCTTTGGGTTTGGAATCTTTCATAGACATCTTCATTGAGTTCCTTTTTTTCAGGTGATTCTCAGTGTACCAGCTGGCCAAGAATTTTTCCCATTCTAAATTGGCATGCAAATCATTTCCTGCTGCTCCCTGCGGCTGGGATGAGTCTGCTTCTCTTGTCAATAGAGGAAAGAACTTGTCAAAGATTGAACTCTCCAGGACTCTCTAGAGACCAGGTAACTAGGAAGCTGTCAATCAACTTGGATGCATCCCACAGCCAAGGTATTCAACACGGAGCTTCTAACTGCTTCCCAGTCTTCTCACCTGCAGTATGGCATACCCATAAATTCAGGTGGGGAAAAGTGCCCATTCCTCTCTATTCTTCACCAGCAACAGCCCCCCGCCTCCCAGCCTATCTTATCTATCAGCAAGTGTTTCTCACTCTACTTCCAAAACGTGTGCTACATTCATCACTTCTTGCCTTCACCACCACCAGGTCTAAACTACTGTCATTGCTCATCTGGACACTGCAAGAGTCTCCTAACTAGTCTTCTTGCTTGTACTCATGCTCCCTTCAAGGCAGGCAGGGTCATCAGCCATCAGAAACAGCATCAGATCATGCCATCCCCTGCAACACACGGGAGACCTGGGTTTGATCCCTGGGTTGGGAAGATCCCCTGGAGAAGCAAATGGAAACCCACTTCAGTGTTCTTGCCTGGAAAATCCCATGGATGGAGGAACCTGGCAGGCCCCAGTCATGGGATCACAGAGTCAGACATGACTAAGAGACTTCACTTCACCAGAAAATAAACTCGATGAGATCTGGGACCCAACTTTCATATTCACCTCTGTATTTCCAGGGCCACAGCAGTGCCTGTCACAGAGGAGGTACTCAGCAAGTATTGCTTACTTGCAGGTGTGAATCAAGTCATAGCCTTAATTATAAGCAATAAGAATTTTTTGTTATTTATATAAAAATGACTCTAGTTCTTTATTTGGCTTTTTTTTTTAATTCTCACATCGTGGTTGTTCCTCTCTGGTTTCAGAGGAGATAGTAACATACCTAAACCCCGAGCAATTTATTCCTCCCCTTCCCTCCAGCCAGCAGAGGCAGAGTAAAAGGAATTTGCGACTTACACGCACAGATACATCTCACTTCGGCTATGTTGCTTGAGAATAGATGGGAGATTACGCTGACTGAACTGGACATTTTCCATTTTTATTATTTTAATCACAAACATAAACTATTAGGGGTAAAATCAAATGGAAATCTGCCTATCAATTTCACAATTAGCATCTCATTTCAAGAGACCAATCAACTCAAATGAGGGCCAGTGACCTTAATCTTTCCCCAAATACAGTGCTTGATTCCTCTTATTAGTTGAAAATCTCCAAACTATGAAATATTTGGGTTAACCCCCTGTTTGCATCAATGATGTGATTAACACATTTAAATAAGCCAAGGGATTTCTGTGACCTTTGTGTTATGGTTTGTATGGACAAAAGCAGGAGACTAAGGCTGTGCAAATCAAGTAGGAAAAATAACAAGGCTGCTGAAATAGGACCTCTTTTTTCATTTATTTTTCTAAGACTGTAGAAGGAAATTGACTTTTAGGAGACTTATTTTGCCACCGATTAGCTAAAATTTAACCCAAGAGGAGAGTAAATCCCAGAAATCAAAGGCAGCTAATTTTAATCATAAAAGTCTGTTGGAAATCCAATCACACACACACACAAATTTTCTCCGTGATATAGGAGAGTTGTGGGGGTTGTTTTGCTTGTTTGTTTTCATTTCTTTTTCTTGTTTACGGGTATTTCATTTTTAAAGTTAGTCCCTGTTAAGTAATTGGAGATTACAGAAAGATTGCGTTGTATTTTCACTTGGTCTCAACTGAAGATATTGAGTAAGGTATCCCCCCATTCTACTGTCTCATGATTTTTTAAAATTTGTTTTTAATTGGAGGATAATTTCTTTACAGTGTTTTTTTTTAAAAGAAACAGAAAAAGACAGACTTGACCTAGCGAACAATGCATCAGTGTGTGTGTGTGTTCTGTAGACTCCTTGCATCTACAGAACATAGATATTCCTGCAGGATTTAGAACAAGACCATATACTCAGCTAACCCCTCCTTCCCCAAAACAGAAGATTCCACCTAGGAAAACACAGGCGATGTATACATAGGCACCAACCAACCATTAGAACTAGTCAGACTAATGGGTTTGTTTCAGCTATCTGGCCAATTCCACTGTGGAGTAGATGTGAGGAACACAAGATGCCAAAACTAAATGGGAAACATTTCAAGGTCAGCCAAGAAGCCGCCAATCTTGTTCACCTGACTCCATTGACTGATGTGCCTTGATGGCTCCATCCAAGTCTTTGCTGAGGTGACTGATTTTCCTTCACCTGGCATGCATCAGTGATTGGCTATCTGAGACCCGAAGAGCTAGAATTTTTGAGCTACAAGAAATAGAGACCAACATAACCTGAGTTGGGGCAGCAAAGGGAAATTCGTTCAAAGGGTATGGAATTGCTTCCCAGAACTCCAGAAGACCTTGTTCTGTGCCCCATGTTTGTTCTCCCCAGCACTTCTTCTCAGTCCACAAGGCAGAAGGAAATGGTCACCCCTGGTTCCCAAGTTCCCACCAAGCCTATTTCTAGAGACCATTCCTGCCTGTACTAGAACCTTTGGGTCTCAGATTCTGAGGAGAAAGAATGTGAATCACCAAGTTTGGATCGGGTATCTGTGCTGGCCCTTCCAACCATTGCTGAGAAGGATGCTGCATGGCCCAGACACACTGCTGCTGCTGCTAAGTCGCTTCAGTCGTGTCCAACTCTGTGTGACCCCATAGATGGCAGCCCACCAGGCTCCCCCGTCCCTGGGATTCTCCAGGCAGGAACACTGGAGTGGGTTGCCATTTCCTTCTCCAATACATGAGAGTGAAAAGTGAAAGTGAAGTCGCTCAGTCGTGTCCGACTTGCAGTGACCCCATGGACTGCAGCCTACCAGGCTCCTCCATCCATGGGATTTTCCAGGCAAGAGTACTGGAGTGGGGTGCCATTGCCTTCTCTGCCAGACACACTACAGGGGTTCATAGCCAAGGGTGAGGGGGCAATTCAGGAAGTTCTCTGTGCGCTGGGCAGATTCTCCCAGAAAGTATCCAGGAAAGGACTATATTGTCACAGCCAGAGACAGCTGGCTGTGAACCAGCCCAACACACAGAGCCAAATGGGTCCCATTGTACTTCCAGTCATGCCTTCTCCTCGGGTGAGAGGCTGGCACTCAGTGGGGATTGACACCCTGGGGCTATACAACACTGAGAGAAGAGCCCTGGCACCCTCTCTGGGCGTGTCCTGCTCTCATCTTCGTCGTACTGTTTATTACAGTCCATGGCGGTGGTGATTTAGTTGCTAAGTCGTGTCCAACTCTTGCAACCCCATGGACTGTAGCCTGCCAAGCTCCTCTGTCCATGGGGATTCTCTAGGCAAGAATACTGGAGTGGGTTGCCATTTCCTTCTCAAGGGGATCTTCTCGACCCAGGTATCAAACCCAGGTCTCCTGTACTGCAGGCAGATTCTTCACCAACTGAGATACAAGGGAAGCCAATACAGTCTATAATTCTACATTTATTTATAAAACATGTTCAGTAAGCATCTCTGTCTACCACTCAACCTGACACTATGAGGTCAGATACTATATTGGTTTTACATCACATGTCTGGCACCATGTCTGGCATATAATGGATTCTCCCTAAACAGCTGAATGAATGAAGTAATAAATAAATTAAATAAATAAATAAAGTAATAAATAAATAAATGAAGTAATAAATAAATGAAATGGAGGAGGCCAGGGAAGTTTTTCCAGATGATTTGGAACATGAGTTGAGGTTTGAAGGATGAACAAGAGTCTTTTGGGAGAACAAGTGGCGAGAGAGTTCCTGAAAGAGAGAATGACAAGGACAAAGTCAAGGAGGCACAGAGGACAAGTACCATGGAGACTGTGAGGCAGGTTGGGACAAGAGATCTGGCTGAGAGGGAAGGTGAAGGCCATCTCATGCAAAGCCTTGTGTAGAGCTTGGAGGATTTGGAGCAAGGAAGTACGTGTCTAGATTTTAGACAAATCTATCTGATGGGAATGTGGGGACTGGATTAGGGGTAGGAATGTTAGGGAGTTTATGTGGTCATCCAAAAGAAAAAAGAAATGGCAGTGGGAGTGGAGAGGGAAAGATTTTAAGAGCTATGAAGTAGAATCAGCAGAAACTCAGAGGATACATGTCTTATCTTCCCAGCGGGCTTTCCAAGTGGCTCAGTGGTAAAGAATCTACCTGCCAATGCAGGAGACACAGGAGACACTGGTTCAATCCCTGGATCAGGAAGATCCCCTGGAGAAGGAAATGGCAACCCACTCCAATATTCTTGCCTGGAGAGTCCCATGGACAGAGGAGCCTGGCAGGCTACAAAGAGTCAGACATGACTGAGTGACTGAGCATATATCTCCCCAGCAAGATTATGAACTTCTGATTCTGTCTTTCTCATCCCTGGGCTACCAGGGCTTGCAGAGTAGACATGTGGACATGTGGAAAGACATGTGGAAAAAATGAACTGAAGCATGATTGAATGATAACCACTAACCAAGAGCAGAAATAGCAAGCTGGGGTGTGATGCTGAGCAGTATCCTTGGAGGGTTTCCTAGAACCTCCCTACTTATACATTTACCCTGCCTCCAAACGTACACACAGCACCTAACCTTCTTTTATAACCACCTCCATCTCAGCACATGCCAGGCCTCAGGGTAACATCACTGTTTTGTTGTTTAATTTTGAATTTTAAATTCGTTTCAGTTTTATGAAGATAAATATTAATAGCTGACATACAGCACCATGTAAGTTTAAGGTATAGGGCATAATAATGTGTTTACATATACTTTGAAATTCCCCACCCTCTGCCTTCCATAACCACAAATCTGATCTCTTTTTCCATGAGTTTGTTTTGATTTGTTGCTTTTACTGTTGTTGGTTTCTTGTTTGTTTTTTCGCTTCCACATATAAATGAGGCCATTTGTCTTTCTTGGTCTGACTTATTTCACTTAGCATAATTACCTTCAAGGTTCATCCATGTTGTCCCCGCAGCAGGGTTTCCTTCTTTTTTTATAACATCTCTGTTTAACAGGCTGAACTGGAGTAGATTGAAATGCAATAGAACAGATCTCCTATTCTTTAGAAACTGTCTAATCTACAGACGTGAAGGGGCAAGGAGAGGTTGGCAGAACTTCTCCCCCTGCGAAGACTGAGGGCAGATGGGCAGGAAGCTGTCCAGGGCTTCTGGAAGGAAGACTTAACCTAACTCAGCTGCCCGTCTGAGCTAAGCTCCAGGAGAAGGGAGGATAAAATCTTCAATGGTTCAAAGCACTGTGATACACATAGGTGAAGGCCAGGATCCCAAAGCCTCCAAGAGCTGGGCTGAGCCTGAGCAAACGCCGGAGACTCTAACCTCAGGAGACAACACACGTGAAAGGAGGCTGGACCCAGCCCTGTTCTCGGTAAACATGCAATGAGTGATGAATGAACAAATCAGCTCATAAACGACTCCTTTCTACCTATTCATGGCAATTGTTTTAAAGAGTTAAGACTAGAAGTATATAATTTTTAATGAATAGAGATACTACATTTTACCTCTTCATGATTTTCTTGCTCTATATTATTTCAAGCAGGAAAACAGTTTATTTTAAACAGCGGTTTCCTTTCAATAAAAAGCCATAGAGGGAAATAAAGTAACTGGATCCGGTCATACAGCCCGACGTTCTGCAAGCTTGGTCTTTCAGTCTTCACAGGGAACCTTGCTGTCACCCGTCCATCCGTTGGTGACAGTCACCCCAACAGGAAGTAAAAGGCCCAGAGGGAAAAAATGAGTTCATGACTATTTCACACCTTATGTTCGGCCTGAAAATTGTCACTGTCCTCTTAGTCGGCATTTTCCCATAACTACATCGATAGAAATTCTCTACACACACAAACTAGTTGACTGAATTGAAAATCATGAAGAGGAAAAAAGGAAAAGAAAGGGAAAGCCGCATTTTGTTTAAAAAAAAAAAAAAGCTAAATAGCACTATAAATATTTTGGCAGGTTTTCTCATGTCTTTTTGTTTATGCAGATTTAACTTAAATATTTCCCCATGGTGCTGAAAACCTCTGCCCAAACATTACTTTTAGCAGTTGTATGATATTCCTTCAAGTAGCTGAGCCATGGGTTATGTAAGTAACCACTAGCCTCTTTGGGGCAATCACAGGTGTCATAATATTGTTAAATTACATGCAATGCTGTAATGACTTCTCCCTGTGCCTAAGGCTGTTTTCATATATCAGGTTAACTAGCTGGGAGGGATTCTGGGACAAGCAATTGAGGGGGGTAATAGACATACCCCATGCCCATTTTCTTGGAGAAGGTAATGGCACCCCACTCCAGTACTCTTGCCTGGAGAGTCCCATGGACAGAGGAGCCTGGTGGGCTGCAGTCCATGGGGTCGCTAAGAGTCGGACACGACTGAGAGACTTCACTTTCACTTTTCACTTCCATGCATTGGAGAAGGAAATGGCAACCCACTCCAGTGTTCTTGCCTGGAGAATCCCAGGGACGGGGGAGCCTGGTGGGCTGCCGTCTCTGGGGTGGCAAAGAGTTGGACACGACTGAAGCGACTTAGCAGCAGCAGCAGCAGCATGCCCATTGTCTAAGACGTCGCCTTTTTGTGCCTTGGACAGATGAAGAGGCAGGACTGAGACTGACTTTTCCAGCTTGAAGAACCATCTAACCCCAAACTCTCCCACGACTTGCTGCTTCAGAATCTCCAGGGCAGAGCTCAGGCATCTGGATTTTTCAGCCCCTCCAAGGGAAAAACCACTGGGCCACATCACACGTGGAGAAAGCCTCACAGGGAGACAGCTCACAGCAGACTCCACAGGTCAGGACTCATCGCTGAAAATGACTGAGCCGGTTGTAGATAATTTAAACAGCGAAAGAAGACTGTCTGGGAGAAGCAGGCTCAAAAGTAGGGAAAAACCCCGGAAGCCAGGAGTTGGGATAGAACATACTGTGGCCAGTCCTGGAGCCACCTCTGCCTGCTGGCCCCACGGCCACCAGGATACGTTCTGATCTGCCCCGACCTCTGGACATCACTCACTCCACAATCCCTGTATTAGGCCAGGGCACGGTGTTAGCTGAGCATGGACTGCGTGCCCATGCACATGGTACCCAAGCCCCCTCCCTTCCTGTTGGAGAGGCAGAGCTTTCCCTCCCTCTGCCCCTCAAATAGGAAGAGTATTTGAATACCAGGTCACCTGGGAAGACAAAGATCTTCTATACACACCCTTGACCTTTCTAACTCGGCCTGATTTCCACAAGAACCCTGAGAAGGAGACAAAGCAGGACTTACTCGGCATCTCACCAACAAGGAAACTGAGTCTCAGATTCCTTCCTTACTAACGCTCAGTAACCAACTTACCAATGACAACGAGAGTTCTTTCCGCTCCTCAGAACTACCTGTTTGTGGTCTGATGCTGTGAAATGTTGACACTGAATGTCTCTCACTTGAGCAATGTGTTATTAGAAGAGTATGCACCATCACAATCATTAGGTATTGTACTTCATAAACATACTGATCTGCACATCATTTGTCTGATTTTGTTATAACAACAAATACTTTTCTCTCCTGGAGAAAATGCTCAGCACCATGAGCTCTTCTGTTCTGCCATTCATTGTATTAAATTAATACCCCAACATGTAGATTAAAACTTAGAGGTGAAAAATCTAGTCCTTGCAGACAAAACCAAAAACCATTTATTGTAACATTTATTAGGAATACTATTTGAAAATGTGATTCTGATGTTCACTGGAAACAAAGATGTTGCATTGTTTAGAAGACTGTCTTTCTCTCCTTCTGGGCCCCCTAATAAAATAGCGCAGATGGGGTGGCTTATAAACAGAGATTTACCTTCTCCCTGTTCTGGAGGCTGGAAGTCCAAGATCAAGGCACCAGCATGGTGGTGTTCCAGTGAGGGCCCTCTTTCTGCTTCATCGCCAGCATCTTTTCCCTGCATTTTCACACAGTGGAAAGGGAGAGGGTTTTTCTCAGGCCTCCTTTGATAAGACATGAATGTCATCATGAGGGACCTGATCTCATGACCTAATCACCTTTCCAAGGGCCCCACCTCTTAATTCCATCACACTGATTGGGGGGGTCTAGGATTCCAACATATGAATCTGAGGGAGACAGGAAGAAATCTCAAAGAAAGAAGCTGGAATTTGTGAATTTCTAGAACAGTGCTAAATCTCAGAAGCACCTAGCTTTTCGTATTCTTTTTCTGGACTTAAAGAACCAACTGTGAGGAGTCCTGGTGGAGGATACAAGGGACTTCTCTGTTGGACAATGGTAGACCTTGAGATTGGAGGCCCCAATACACTATCTGGAGAAAGAAGCACAGAGTGAGGTTGGTGCCTGTGGGAAACGCAGGGAGCCAGCAAGTGATGAGGCATTTCCAACTTGGCCTCTGGATGAAAGGATATTTTGACATGGACTAAAACACAAGTCATTAGTATTTCATCTCGTAAAACTATAGCACACTTGTTCTTGGGCTGGTATCTACATATTTAATAATGACGAACTCTGTATAATAACTAAGAAATGCTTTTCAGATGTTTAGCAAAGTAGAGCTTAGTGTTGCAGACGTACTGTAACTGCAATGTAAAATAATGAGTATTAACTTAAAACTGGACCAAAATAAAGTAGAAAAATAATTTATTGGTTTTAGTGTGTGGGATTATAGGTGAGTTTTTTCTGTAAATATTTATATTTTTACAACTTAAATAAATAAAATATTTTTCTGTCTTAAAAAAATATTGTATCTTCTTTATTAGCAGCACAGTGGGTGATGGACATCCTTCCCTATTTCTCAACCCTAGCCTCAGTCCTCAACCCCAAGAATTTGGTGAAATTGAGTAATCAGAAATGGTGTGTGGATCCAGGATGTCTGTGGAACACATTTTTTATAACAAAATAATTGTATGTAATTATATATTCTTACTTATGTTTGTACAGTGAAAGTGAAATATGCATAAGGAAAAGAATCTAGGGTATAACTCATACTACTGTCATCTCTGGGAACAGACGAATTATAAAGAACAACACTTTCTACATTATATATTTTTGTAGATTTGAACTGTCTTCAACAAGCAACTGTGTCTTTTGTCATCAGGCAAAATCAACAAACAGTGAAGATAAATGTCATCTTTAAATGGTAATTTTCCCACCTGTCAAACCAAGCAGATACCGGCCCATGAAAACATCTCTTCCCACAAAACAACCAACAGCCCCGATTAGGGCCACAGAAGAAACTGAGTCACATCTCGCCTTCCCACCCTCTTGCCAAGCTGCAGTCACAGGCTCATCCTCCTGATCTGCCCCAAGCCCACTAGGACCAGGAGAAGAAGCCCCTGGCAGTATTTTCAGTTGGCAGCTTTCAAATGTCAATGGGTTAAAATGGATCAATGGATGAAGAAAAGATGGTTTCCCAGGCTGTCATCAGAGGAGAAAGTCCATCCTCTGTGGCCATTTTCGTGTTTCCCAGAGACTCAATAGAGAAATGTGTATAATATATAAATAATAGAACATCAAGGTTGAGGAAGAATCTGGGAGTTCCTAATGACCTGACGAGAAGATGAATGAGGGAAGAAATAAGGTGAATGTGAAGTGATCTCATTCTGGATGGTTATTAGAATTATGAGCAAACGGCCCCGGGCTTTTAAGTCAAGTCATACTGCTCCAGAGTTACTGTTTGGAGATGCACAACGGGAGGGGAGAAGCTTTTCATGCTCAGGCATCTCGGCCGAAATGTCAAGAATGTTGTCCAGTTTAAAAACTGACTTAATAACATTAGTGTCTTCTGCCTGAGCCAGGAAGAGACCTCTGTGGTGCCAGATGTCAGCACACAATTTCTCTCTCTGCCCAGCCAATTCATCTGAGTCTCTAAGTCCCACGGGGGTGGGGTGGGGGTAGGGGGTTGGCTGGATGTCCACCCAGGAAGCCAGTTAACAGCCTAAGGTGCGGCAAGCCCCAGGCCTCTGCTCCAGGCCCTCAATCAAAGAGTCCAGAGGAAATGCCAGCTGTCCAAACAGTTCAGGGGTCTGTCGCACCTTCCTGGGGCAGAGACAAAGGCCTGGGAAGGCAAGCCTGCTGTCTGACCCACCTCTTAGCACGAGACCCAGGTTATGGGCAAGAAACTGAGATGTATCAAAGAGGCTCACAGAGCTGGCAAGGGCAGAATTGAGCACCAGAACTCAGGGAGAAGACATGTGGGGCCTCTTGCCCTGAGTACTGGGGATCCAGCTGTGCTGCGCTTAGTCGCTCAGTCGTGTCTGACTCTTTGTGACCCCATGGACTATAGCCTGCCAGGCACCTCTGTCCCTGGGGATTCTCCATGCAAGAATACTGGAGAGGGTTGCCATGCCCTCTTTCAGGGGATCTTCCCAGCCCTGGGATCGAACCCAGGTCTCCCGCACTGTGGGCAGATTCTTTACCACCTGAGCCACCAGGGAAGCCCCAGAATACTGAATTGGGTAGCCTATCCCTTCTCCAGGGGATCTTCCTAACCCAGGAATCGAACCAGGGTCTCCTGCATTGCAGGTGGATTCTTTACCAAATGAACTACCAGGGAAGCTACTGGGGATCCAGCTGTGACTAAACACCCACCCCTTCTATCTCCTGCCCCAACCCACTAACCTCATATCCTGGAAGTGAAACTGACAAATGACTACAAATAAAGATACATGATAACAGCTCCAAAGGGAGGATGGTTTGAGAAGACACAGCCAGGAGACCAGAGTCAAACTGGGGCTAAGACTTCCTCAGAGGAGTGGTATTAGGCTGGAAGCTCCAGGCTGGGGAGGAATCCAGTGCTCCAGACTAAGGATGAGCATGTGTCAAGGTCCTGGGCTGGAAATGTCCTTCAGATGATTACCAAGTGGAAAAAAAAATGTAACATGGCTGGAGAGTTGTAAGGAAGGACTAGAGTGTCACAGACAGGACTGCTGGGGCCAGGGAGGCAGCACAATGAGCAGCGGCAAGAGCCTGGGCTTTGGAGCCCGCCAGTCTTGGGTTCAAATCCTGACTCCACCTGCAATCAGCTGTGTGAGCCGAGTAAGTGACTTTACCTCTCTGAGCCTATCTCTTCAAACACACACAAAAAAAATAGGGAATAATCCCTAGGTCTCTAGGTCAACGTCAGGGTTAAATATAACACACGCAAAGGGCTTTCCCTGGTGCTGGAAGCATTTGGGGGGCCATGTCTTAGGACAGACTATGCTAGATTGCAGGAAGGCCAAAACCATGACATCTTAGAGGTATAATACAATAAAGGTTTATCTCTTACAAAAAGTCAGATGTGGGTCAGTCTGCCCACCTTTGTCTGGAATATTTGGCTCCAAGTTCTCTGTGGCAGAAGCAGAAAGAAAGATGGAGGGAGCTCATCAGTTTTTGACTACCTTAGCACAGAAGCAACCCTGGCGGCTCAGCTGGTAAAGAATCTGCCTGCAATGTGAGAGACCTGGGTTCGATCCCTGGGTTGGGAAGATCCCCTGGGGAAGGGAATGGCTACCCACTCCAGTATTCTGGCCTGGAGAATCCCATGGAGAATCCCATGGTCTGAATAGTCCATGTGGTTGCAAAGAGTCAGACACGACCGAGCGACTTACACAAGGGCTTCCCAGGTGGTGCTAGTGGTAAAGAACCCGCCTGCCAATGCAGAAGGTGTTAAGAGACACGGGGTTCATTCCTGGGTCAGGAAGATCCCCAGGAGAAGCGCATGGCAATCCACTCCAGTATTCTTGCCTGGAGAATACCATAGACATAGGAGGCTGGCAGGCTACAGTCCAGAGGGTCACACAGAGTCGGACACTGAAGCTACTTAACACACACACCCAACAGTTGTCACTTCTGCTCATAGTCTATTGGCCAGAAGTCATCACATGGCCCAATCCAACTGCAAGGGAGTTGGATTTTCCTCTTACAGTGGGAAACATAAGAGGGAATATAGATACCGGATGAGTACCAACTGCTATAAACCACATGAAATTTTTAAAAACTCCTAATATTATTTGACCCAGAGTTCTTACTTTCTTTGAATTCTCTCCAGGGCCCCACAGAGCCATGGCTTTTAGCAGGGAGGCCAGAACTCAGGGACCTAGGGGTCATTTTGTTTGTCTTGCCCTGAGGACTATCCACCCAGTTTGCCTCTCCAGTCCACCCCCAGCGAGGCACCAACTTTGTCCCCGGCCACCACCACAGGACAGATGCCCAGATCTGTGACCTCCTCCCACTCTCGCCTGTTTGGGAGCCCCGGGCACAGGCTACAGATCATCTAGGCTGTAACTTCTGCAGAAAATGCCCTTCCTGAGCAATTAGGCCAACACAAACAAATTGGCCCAGAAAATCAAGGTTCCCACAGACACAGGGACTTGATCTTGAAGGAAGACAACATTTCCAGGCTTGTACCTCTTAATCAACACAATTATGCAGAGGCCTCTGCCGACAGTGCCCCGGCTAGTCTCTATCCAAGCCGCAGATATTGCTTGAATGGTAACAACCTAATTAGAGGAGGAAGGAGAGTGGAGAGGGAAAGGACAGCCACCCTGCTCTTTTTCAGGAGGCTGCATGCACACGTTCAAAGGAGCCATTCGGGCAAGTGGAGGGCCCTCCAGAGTCCTGAGAGCTCCAGGTGAGAGGGAAATGGCAGCTGAACGCTAGGAAATCAGCACCACCTCCTGTAAACAGTGTACCCTTCCTGCTTCTAATAAGCCTATTTTCCCCCAGCTGGAAGGGGCCAGCAGTGGCAGGGAGGCCTTTGATGTGAGTCACTGGAAGCTTGATGCTGGCGCGGAGGCATTCTGTAGCAGGCTGAGCCCTTTCATCTCAGCAAAAAGGATCACCCCCTACAATCTCGGGCCCACCTGGAAGACAGGTCTTTTACAACAGCGATGCTGGAATCAGCTGGCAAAGGAAAGCAGATGATTTTGCTTTCACTCCTCTTGATCAAACTAGCCCGGAAGCTGTTGGCTTCCTGGAGGCAGAAAGGGACGGGTGTGGGTGGGGCAGGTGTGGGGAGGCAAGGTTGTCACCGAGGAATAGATTATGCAAATATATTCGTTGGTAGAATCATGAATGTTCTTAAGGAAGTCATCTGACTAAATTAGGAAAAGTGATTTTTGATCAATGAGCAGAGTTAGACCAAACTCCCCAGAAGAGTCTGCAGCGTTTCCCCCAATCACTGCCAATGAGGCAATTGCCTCTGCTTGCAGAGCCAAGACCCTGCTCAGCTGAGGACCGCGGAGTGGGAGGGGTGGTCACACTCACACCAGCTGTTCACTCAGCATCCCTGAGAAGCCAGGGCAGAGCCAACGTGTCCATTCACTCAACAGGATGTACCAGCAGATCCTAAGCAGAGCCTGAGTGGGTGACCAAGAAGTCCTACACACACACACACTCAACTTTCCATCAGTTGACTTACAGAGCAGCTAAGGATGCTTTTGAACTGTGGTGTTGGAGAAGACTCTTGAGAGTCCCTTAGAGTGCAAGGAGATCCAACCAGTCCATTCTGAAGGAGATCAGCCCTGGGTGTTCTTTGGAAGGAATGATGCTAAAGCTGAAACTCCAATACTTTGGTCACCTCACGCGAAGAGTTGACTCATTGGAAAAGACTCTGATGCTGGGAGGGATTGGGGACAGGAGTAGAAGGGGACGACAGAGGATGAGATGGCTGGATGGCATCACTGACTCAATGGACGTGAGTCTGAGTGAATTCCGGGAGTTGGTGATGGACAGGGAGGCCTGGCGTGCTGCGATTCATGGGGTTGCAAAGAGTCGGACACGACTGAGCGACTGAACTGAACTGAACTGAAGGAGACTTCTAGAAAAAGAACTCAAAGGACATCAGCACCTGGGGCACAGCTACCTGAAGGCTGTGGGCAGCCATGTCTGGGAGCTGGTGCAGAGGTCAAGTCCAAGGAGGGCCTATGGATCCAGGAAGAGCGTCCACCCAGGAAAAGGCCTGGCACTTCAAAGGCCTGAGGACCAGCGAGCGGTGCTTCCGCTGGCTGCTTCACCTGCCTGCCCCCCACCCAGCCAGCCCCAGGAGAGAGCAAGGTGGTGAGGCAGAAAATCACAGGAGCTGTAGCACCCTGATGCCCAGGCACCCCTGCTTTGGACTCCCTTTTAAAAATGCCAAACCTGACAAAGGGGACAAAATCCCCCGCAGCAGGGCCACAGGTGGAGTCCGAGCAGGCAGGGAGGGTGGTCTCCAGAGAAGAGCAGCCCCTCTGCAGCTGAGGGCCCAGGGCCAAGGCGGTCTCTCCAGATGGGGGAAGCAGGGCTTAGTCAGAGATATACACTGTGCTGCCGGGGGTGGGGCTGGGGCAGAAATAGTGGCTGGCCCAGCACCGGGGGTGGAAAAAGACCGAGGACCCCCGGGGGAAGG
>NW_011495044.1:5859789-5860224 GCF_000754665.1 Bison bison bison | reverse complement strand
ATAGTGGCTGCCACAGCACCGTGGTTAGAAAAGGCCAGAGGACCCCGTGGGAATGCAGTGTGACAGCCTGAGACCTGCCGAAGCCCCAGAGACGGGGGAAAGACAGGGTCCAAGTTCTCATGATGTTACAGTTAGGGGCACAGGAGAGTGGGGCCTACATAGTAAGGGGCTTCATCTGCACCCAAAGGTTGTGGATGTTTCGGTCACACAAAGACTCCTGACACTCAGTGTGGCCCAGGCCTCGCACCCAGGGAATACGGGCAAGTCCCTCACCACCTCTGCACTCAAAGTTCCCAGCCCAGTGGAAGTGAAGACAGATGGACCTAAGACCGTAGCAAATGTTGCAGAGTCTCAGCCTAAAGCACTGACTGTGAGGGAGCAGAGAGCGAGCCATGCTGCCTGGGTGAGTGACGGAGGCCTTCTGAGAGGAGGTGG
>NW_011495044.1:5801229-5859689 GCF_000754665.1 Bison bison bison | reverse complement strand
GTAGGAAGCCTTCTCGGAGGAGGTGGCATTTGAGTTGGGCCTTGAAGGTGAATAGGAGCTCATGAAGTGAAGCTGGAGGAAAAATAAGCCAGGCAGTGAGAGCTTGAGTGAAGGACTGCAGGGGGAGGGCAAGTAGGGCTCGGAGGAGCTGGAATGCCTGGTGTCTCACCTGGGGAAGGAGGGGAGGTAGTGTGGGGGTGGAGGAGGGCTGGGAAGTGCCTGAGGCCATGCTAGGCTGTTGGATCCCCACTCAGAACTCAGACATGTGATGGTGTCAGGGCCTCCTCTTCTTCATCGTTTTGCAGTGGACACCCTACAAAGACACCTGGCTCCCAGGGCTGCACTCAAACTAGGAGAGACACCACTTATGACAGCGACTCCAGAGTGACCTGCTGTCAGCCTGCCGAGTTTGAGGAAGATCAGAGATGCGAGCAGGACAGAGCCACACAGCATTGCTGCTCTTCCCTTTCAAAGCACACCTCTACCCCATTGTAATCTCTGCTGCTGCTGCTGCTGCTAAGTCACTTCAGTCGTGTCCGACTCTGTGCGACCCCAGAGATGGCAGCCCACCAGGCTCCCCATCCCTGGGATTCTCCAGGCAAGAACACTGGAGTGGGTTGCCATTTCCTTCTCCAACATATGAAAGTGAAAAGTGAAAGTGAAGTCGCTCAGTCGTGTCCGACTCCTAGTGACCCCATGGACTGCAGCCTACCAGGCTCCTCCATCCATGGGATTCTCCAGGCAAGAGTTCTGGAGTGGGGTGCCATTGCTTTCTCCCATTGTAATCTCTAGTCCCTTAAGAAAAGGGCTGTTGTTGTTCAGTCACTCAGTCGTGTCCAACTCTTTGTGAACCCATGGACTGCAGCACACCAGGCTTCCCTGTCCTTCACCATCGTTCAGAGCTTGCTCAAACTCATGTCCATTGAGTCGGTGATGCCATCCAACCATCTCATCCTCTGTCGTCCCCTTTTCCTCCTGCCTTCAATCTTCCCCAGCATCAGGGTCTTTTCCAATGAGTCAGTTCTTCGCATCAGGTGGCCAAAGTACTGGAGTTTCAGCTTCAGCATCAGTCCTTCCAATGAATATTCAGGACTGATTCCCTTTCTAACTTCCCCTATTTCTCAGTGGGAGGGGGAACCCAGCATCCCCCACTCCTGTCCCACACTAGCAAGTTTCTCTACCCTTTCACAACTCCCTTTCCCTGCTCCCCTTTTTCAGATGAGGGAATAAGGCTCAAGGCGGCTGAGCTGCCAACCCAGTGAGTATAACTCAGATGTAGAAAGGGGCACACTCCAGAATGACCATGGCCCCACATCAACCTAGTTCAAACTCGGAGGTAATTTGGCCTCTGTGAAGCCATGAACCTTTTCACTCCACGAGGCCTGGGAGACCCTAACCCAGGGAATGGTCCTGAACTCCTACAAGGACTTTTCCAGCCTGAAACTGTTTATTTATTTATATTTATTTTTGGTTGCGCTGGGTCTTTGTTGCTGCGCACAAGTTTTCTCTAATTGTGGCAAGCAGGGGCTACCCTTTGTTGCGGTGCTCAGGCTTCTCATTGCGGTGGCTTCTCTTGTGGAGGAGCACAGGCTCTAGAGAAAGGACTCAGGAGTGGCACGCAGGCTTAGTTGCTCCATGGCATGTAGGACCTGCCAGCACCAAGGATCAAACCCACAGCTCCTGCATTGGCAGGCAAACTCCCAACTACTGGACCAGCAGGGAATTCCACAGGCCTGAAAATTTAGCCAGTGATGCAAACTGCTGGCCAAGGAGAGAATGCAATGGAAGTTGTCACGGGGTCTCCATTTCCAGTGCACCCATTAGTTGAGTGTCCTCACCGTAACTCACCAGAACTCAGGTGACATCTCAGCTGTCCGCATCCCAGGCCACACACCCATCATCTCCCACCCGATCCGCTGTAACTGCCGCCTAACTTCTCTCCCTTCCTCCCCTTATCACTACCACTCACTTCCTCTATTCTCTATGAGGCAACCAGGAGAAGTTTATAGAATGCACACCTGATTGCATTCCTATTTAAAACCCTTTCAAAGATCCTCATCACTTCAGAAAAAAATTGAACTCCTTCATGACACACAGAACTCTCTCTCCCTGACTGAGTCTTGCCCCTCTCCATTAGAGCCATACTGGATTTCTTTCACTTAGGTTAAACATTCTCCACTCTCTCACCTCTGGACTTTTGCACATGCTATTCCCTTGGCCTAAAACACTTTCCCCAAATCTCCACTAACTTCTGCAATCCTTCAAGGCTCAGCTTAAATATCACTAGCCCTGGGACTTCCCTGGTGGTCCAGTGGTTAACGCTCTGCACTCCCAATGCAGGGGGCCCAGGTTCAATCCCTAGTCAGGGAACTAAATCCCACATGCCACAACTAAGAGTTGGCATGCCTCAACTAAAGATCCCAAATGCTTCAGCGAAGATCAAAGGTCCTGCACATCACAGCTGGCATAGCCAAATAAATAAATAAATACCATTATTCCTATATAGCTTTACCTAAACGTCACTCACCCACCCTGGGTCCCAGCTGAGCTCTGCATTTTACCTTCTATAATGCCTACCTTTCCTCATGGAACATTTATTGCCCTTGTTTTTAAATTCATTTGTTATGGATGTCTTCCTCGATAGACTATAAGCTTCAGAAGTGCAGAGGTGGCATTGTCTTGTTCTTCTCTGTACTGTATTCCTAATTCCAAGCAGTGTCTCATTTGTAATAGAGATCAATACATATTTGATGAAGAAAGAAAGTAGAAGAATGAGAGAAAGAAAGAAGGAGGAGGTCTTGTCCTGTAAGAGCTGCCTCCCTTCCCTGGCTGTGTTAGTCGCTCAGTCGTGTCTGATACTTTGTGACCCCAGGCTCCTCTGTTCATGGGGTTTCCCAGGCAATAACACTGGAATGGGTTGCCATTTCCTTCTCCAAGAGATCTTCCCCACCCAGGGATTGAACCCTATGTCTCCTGAATTACAGGCAGATTCTTTACTGTATGAGCCTCCAGGGAAGCCCCAACTGAGAAAACCACCCTCAGTAACACTAAGGAGGAATGGCATTTCATGGTGACTCATTCACTCCTCACAACACGATGAGGTGAAGGCCATCAGTGGACCCCTTTGAGGAGTCTCAGGGTCAGAGAGCTGAAGCAGTTTGTCCAAAGTCACACAGATAACAAGTGAGAGCATTGGGAATTGAATTCAGATCTGAATCTAGAGACTGAGCTTTTAACCAGTACTGTACACTGCCTCCTGGGAAGATCGCACATGGTCCTAGAGGCTGTAAGGATCTTCTGTGTATAAGACGGAGTTCACCATGAAATAAAATAGGGATGAAGCTGCCTCTCCAAAGTGAATTACGTGGAAGGAGGAAAAGTTTAATCTTGAAATCCTTAAAATATATTCACATAAAACCCAAACTAATCGCTCTTAAAGACACCAACCCCTCACATATCACCTGTTATCTGAGCAGAGAATGGAAGCAAAATCCTCACTTGACAAGTGTGTAAGCCGGAGAAGATAAGGAAGGTTAGAGACAACTGTGACCTCCAAGACTGCGGGGCAGAATGAAGAGAAATGAAGATTTTATTCTTAAACATGTTTAGGCCCAAGAGAGAAAAGTGCCTTCCTCCCTTGGTACCCAGGAGGTATGTTCAGGGGAGCGGCAGCTCAGTCCCCTTGGCCAGACAAAACCAAGCCTCCCTGGACACAGAAGGAAAGCAGGAAAGCTGGTAAAGATCTTTAACTTTGGCAACATTTTCTGTTCTTTCTCAAATGTCTGAGCCCTCCTTGGAAGCACAGCAGATCTGGGTATGGTGTGGCATTCTGTGTGGGTTGACTACCTGACATCATTTCCCTCTCCCTGCTTACAGAAGGCCTATTTTCTTCTTGGTATCAGGAATTTAAAAACTCATGCAAGTATATTTTGATTTGTCTAAGCCAGTTGAAGCCATTCTATCTCTCCAGCCAATGACTGTTTAGGAATAGGGATAGAATGTAATTCTAGACTCCAACATATGAAGGGGAGGGGGTTTCTGCTGGAGGACTTCTAAGATCTTTGATCTTAAAGAGAGATGCCCAGAGCTGCTGCAGCCATCTTGTGACCGTGAGGAAAACAGCTGAGAAGACACGACAAGAACTTGAGTCCCTGGTGAGGTCAGTAGAGGACAGAAATAATCAACCCTGAAATTGCCCTAACTCCAGGTTTCTTATTATGAATCATTAAACTATCTACCTTGCCTAAGCATTTTTGGGTTGAGTCTTCTATTTCTCGTAGCTGAAAGTTAACCTAACTGATATGTGTGAGGAAAGAACTGATCTTGGAGTTTAAATAGATTCAAGTTCAAATTCCAATTCTGCAGCATAACCTTGAGCAAACCCTCAGACCTTTCTAGCCTCACCTTCCTCATCTCTTCCTATAGGGATTAAACTCATTCACTAGACAGATATTTATGGATGCCTAGTCTGGAGGTAAGATGAGTGGCATGGTCCCTGCCCTGCAGGGGTACAGTTTGATAGGAGAATCCTAACACTTGCTCAAATAACTACCATATTTCCATTAATATATAATTACTGTTGTTGTTCAGTCACTCAGTCATGTCCAACTCTTGGCAACCCCATGGACTACAGCATGCCAGGCTTCCCTGTCCTTCACCATCTCCCGGAGCTTGCTCAAATTCATGTCCATTGAGTCAGTGATCCCATCCAACCATCTTGTCCTCTGTCATCCCCTTCTCCTCTTGCCTTCAATCTTTCCCAGCATCAGGGTCTTTTCCAATGAGTCCAAAGTTGTCTAGGTTTCTTTGGGCTCCAAAATCACTGCAGATGGTGACTGCAGACATGAAATTAAAAGACGCTTGCTCCTTGGAAGAAAAGTTATGACCAACCTACGCAGCATATTAAAAAAGCAGAAACATTACTTTGCTGGCAAAGATCCATATAGTCAAAGCTATGGTTTTTCCAGGAGTCATGTATGGATGTAAGAGTTGGACCATAAAGAAAGCTGAGCACCGAAAAATTGATGCTTTCAAACTTTGGTGTTGGAGAAGACTCTTGAGAGTCCTTGGATAGCAAAGAGATCAAACCAGTCAATCCTAAAGGAAATCAGTCCTGAATATTCATTGGAAGGACTGATGCTGAAGCTGAAGCTCCAATACTTTGGCCACCTGATGTGAAGAGCCAACTCATTGGAAAAGACTCTGATGCTGGGAAAGACTGAAGGCAGGAGGAGAAGGGGATGACAGAGGATGAGATGTTTTCATGGCATCACCAACTCAATGGACATGAGTCTGAGCAAGCTCCAGGAATTGGTTATGGACAGGGTAGCCTGGTGTGCCACAGTCCATGGGATCACAGAGTCAGACACGACTGAGCAACTGAACTGAAATGAACTAAACTAGGTTTGGCATAGCTTTTCTTCCAAGGAGCAAGCATCTTTTAATTTCATGGCTGCAGTCACGATCTGCAGTCATTCTGGAGCCCAGGAAAATAAAGTCTGTCACTGTTTCCACTGTTTCACCATCTATTTGCCATGAAGTGATGGGACTGGATGCCATGATCTTCATTTTTTGAATGCTGAGTTTCAAGCCAGCTTTTTCATTCTCCTCTTCCACCTTCATCAAGAGGCTCTTTATTTCCTCTTTGCTTTCTGCTATAAGGGTGGTGTCATCTGAATATCGAGGTTATTGATACTTCTCCCAGCAATCTTGATTCCAGCTTGTGCTTCATCCAACCCGGCATTTTGCATGATGTACTCTGCATATAAGTTAAATAAGTAGGGTAACAATATATAGACCTTGATGTACTCCTTTCCCAATTTTGAACCAGTCCATTGTTCCGTGTCCGGTTCTAACTATTGTTTCTTGACCTGCATATGGATTTCTCAGGAGGCAGGCAAGGTGGTCTGGTATTCCCATCTCTTGAAGAATTTTCCAGTTTGTTGTGGTCCACACAGTCAAAGGATTTAGCGTAGTCAATGAAACAGAAATAGATATTTTTCTGAAATTCTCTAGCTTTTTAAATGATCCAACGGATGTTGGCAATTTGATTTCTGGCTCCTCTGCCTTTTCTAAATCCAGCTGGTACATCAGGAAGTTCTTGGTTCACATACTGTTGAAGTCTGGCTTGGAGAATTTTGACCATTACCTTGCTAGCATGTGAAATGAGTGCAATTGTGCAGTAGTTTGAACATTCTTTGGCATTGCCTTTCTTTGGGATTTGAATGAAAACTGACTTTTTCCAGTCCTGTGGCCACTGCTGAGTTTTCCAAATATTGAGTGCAGCACTTTCACAGCATCGTCTTTTAGGATTTGAAATAGCTCAGCTGGAATTCCATCACCTCCACTAGCTTTGTTCTTTGAGATGTTTCGTAAGGTCCACTCGACTTCGCACTCCAGGGGTGAAGCTTAATCAAGAAGAAATTAACAACCTCTGAAGCTTCCAGGGTACCTGGGAGATGAGTCTAATAGGCTAAGGATCTTGAACTTAAGTCTACAGCGGTGGGAGCCACCACAGAAGGAGAGTAACACAGTCATGTGCTGAGATTTGTATCCTGGAGTGATCCCTCTGGTTAAGGAATGAAGTGCAGAAGGGACAGCAGCAGTGGAACAGTTAGGAGACTGCTTCAGGATGAAGCCAAGCCTAAGGCAGAGGAGGGGAGGGGAGCTAGTCTCCAAATGTGGCCTTCAGCAATCCCTCCCCTCCCTCTGTGCTTAGCTGCCCTTCACATCTAAAGGTGGAGACTGGTTTCCCCTCCCCCTGAATCTGGGTAGACCTGTGATTTGTTTTAATTCCTGTGATTGTGAGAATTCGAATTTTTCCCTATGGAGGTCAGCGACCACATAGAGAAGCTCAAACTAGACTACCAACCATCTTGGGCAATGGGACGCAGCTACAGGAGTGACCTCTGTAACAGTATGGGAAGTAGAGTCACTCGTCTGAAACCAATCAATCTACAGAATCATGAAAACTAACAAATTTTCATTTTAAGCCACTAGCTTCTGGTGTGCTTTGTTACATGGCAATAGCCCACTGATACCTAGAGCTCTGGATGCAGAGGTGGGGAAGGACGTGAGGGACTATTATGAGGGTCAGGGAAAAACATCCTGAAAGTTGTGTACACACAGTGCCAGGACTGCAGCTGGTGTCTGTCTGTGTCCGTGTGTGTGTGTGTGTGTGTGTGTGTGTGTGTGTGTGTGTGTGTTGGTGGGCAGGCTCCCTAGAAGAGCTTCTGCAGTCTCTTGAGTAGAACCTGAGCCCCCACTCTCCACTCTTGGAATGCAGGGGGCAATGTCAAGAGGCAAAACTCCTTACTTCTGATGTGATTTGACAAACAGCTGCACACCCTCTAAAGGCAAGCTGCTGCTGTTGAAGCCAGGAGGAAGGGCTCTGCCGGAGGCTCCTGTGGGGTTCACGGTTCACCTCCACATCAAAGTGATTCAGAGGAAGGGGTCAAGATAGGCTTTGTGGAAGAGGAGAGCACTTCTATTTTTCCTTCAGGGACAGAAAATGCCCACAAGGGATGCTAGGTAGAGAAAGCATCCTGGGAAGATGAAACAGCACCTGCAGAGGCACAGAGGCGGGCAGAGCACAGGGGCATGAAGGGAACCAGGAGAGGTAAGGTCGGGGCTGGTGGTGGGTGCAAGGGCCTCTGGGAGCCTCAGATGGCAGCCCTCACAGATTCTGAGCAAGAGCTGCTCTTCTGCTCACAGCCTTTACTGTCCCCTCTCCCTGGGCTCTTGGGCAGCCTGGCCTTAGAATTGCCAAGAGCCTGGCCCACCACACCCTGGCAACTTTCCTTCAAACTCCAAACATTTAAAACATTCAGGGTTCATGCAGAGAAGGGAAACTTGCGGTCAGGAGTCAAGTACAACTTCTAGTTCAAGCTTGTGACTCACTGGCTGTGTAACTCTGGGCAAATACTTTATTGTCTGAACTTTAGTCTTAGTTGTAAAGTAGGAACCAATAATGTTACCTACCTCACAGGTTAGCTGTGATGATTAAACATGATAAGGTGTGTGACAGTATTTGGAAGTTTTTTTACATGGCCTTTTTTCCCCTCCTCACTCCTTTTGGTTCTAAATGGAGGAAGTATGACTAAATAATACTGCCTTTTTTTTTTTTTTCCGCTACACCCTGTCCCCTTCTCGGGTTTTTCCCTGATAGCTCCGTTGGTAAAGAATCCACCTGCAATGTGCGAGAACTGGGCTCGATCCCTGGGTTGGGATCTTCCCCTTCCCACCCTAACAGGCAAGTTTAGAAGAGAGTCTGCCTGGACTGAAGCCACTTAGCACGCACGTGCCTGGCGTAGCCCAGTCCGCCCTCGGGATCTGCACATGCGCTCTGCTCTGCGTTCTTCCATGCTGGGTACCCATAGCGCTCTAGGGCACAGCAGCCTGTTGATGGGTCCATGGAAGTTCAGAGAGGTCCCTGAGGGTGAAGAGTGAATTTGAGGGCAAACAGAGAGTACCAGGCACACCACCAGCTGCAGACTGGTTCACTAAATCGTAGAAGACTCCGACAATTGAAAAACATTCAGCCATTAAAAATCATATCGAAAAAAAATATTTATTGAAAAGGAATTCATTCCATCTTTCAGTGAAAAAGTACATATAAAACCTACAACATAACACAGCTTTGGTTAAAATATATATATACCCACATAGAAAAAGCTTAAGAAGGTTACCTCCAGATGACACAACTGTGGGTAATTTTTTTCCTCTTTGAATTTTTCATCATGTTCCTACTGAACATTATTGGGGTTTGAGCAGGCCCAATAAATACTTCTGGTTTCCCCATCCAGGATCTGAACTAACTAAATAGAATACAAAAGAGTAAGATAGGTAGAGATCAAAGAATCGATTTTATTACTGATACTGGCAGGGCTGGAAGTGGGGCTTAGATGTACAGTCACAATGAGCTTCCTAAAATCAAACCTCTGAATTAGACAGACTTATACAGGCAGCATGATCAGCTGCCCCTACACTGGAGGCAAATGGCCTTGACATTAACAATAACAACGACAACAATAATCGTCATCATCACCACTTAGTGGATTGTTACTATGTCCGAGAGACTGTGCTGAGTGTTCTATATACATGAACACATTTCATCTGGACAACAATCCTGAAAAATATTTTTTATTGTCCTCTTTTTTCAGGTGAAGAAGTGGGACACTGAGGTTAAGTAATTTTCCCAGAGTCATGTAACAGGTAAGCTAGAATTCAAGCCCAGGTTGTCCAAGTCGGAAGTCCATGCTCTTCTCTCTTGGAGGGCATGTCAGGTCAATGCCAGGATTTGAAACAAGTTCAAAGTCACTTACAAAAGAGATTTCCCAACTGCTTATGACGAGATCCCTGTTGAAGGAGCAGCCACACAGACACTTTGTCTGGTACAGAGCACAGCGTTACAGGAAATCAGCTGGTGGTGGATTCAAACAAGCTGGGATCCTGTGAAATGGTTATGTGGCCCCAGAAAAATCCATCTCCTTTCTGGGCCTCAACTTCTCTGTCTGTAGAGTGAGGGTAATAGGTGAGTTGACTAGGCTGGCCCCTTCTAGCTCTGAGAGGTAGAGATCCTGGGAGCTCTGAGGCCCCGAGTCTCTGCTGAGTTATGGTCCTGCTGGGCCTGAATGGAGTGGAGCCCAGGTCTGCCGCACAGAGCACAGCCTTAGTCCTCACAAACGGGTCTTGGTCAGAAAAGAGGTCTGGTTCAGAAAATAGCAGTCAACTGGCAGATGTCTCCTGGGCCATGTTCAGCTAAATCCAGGAGACAGCCAGACAAGACGAATTAAGACATAATCAACTCTTACCCTCGAATCTCTGAAGAGGCCTGAGAGTGAACCCAGGTCAGCCCCACTTTCAGGACCACATTGTAAAGCAACTATAGTGGATGTGAAAGTCACTCTGTCCACTTCAGGTGACCACAGGAGACCGAAGGAGTTGCCACCACTGTAGCCGAAGCAAGAGCTCAAGAAGATGGTGGACTTGGTAGCTGAGATCATATAAGTGATGCCCCCGTGTAGAGGGAATCCTTTCAGCCCTGCCCTCCACGTCCCTGCCGCCCTCCAAAGCCTGCAAAGGTGAACACCTGAAACTTCCTGCCCAAATGCCTTCTCCCTGGATGGAAGCAATTCTCAACCAGCATCAGAGACAATTCCTCAGCTTCCTCGGCCCAGAGGTAATTCCAAAAGCCGTGTTCAGGCTACCTCCCAGAGTTCCCGGGGGATCACGCTCTGGGGGATCCCTTGGGCTGGATTCTTCCTTCCCAGTTCCTCTTCCTCACCTTCACCCCTCACTGATGTTTCCCGGGATCAGCTCCCTGGATCTTGCTTCATGTCTCTGATGGTCAGGTCAGGCGGATGTGTTTAGTACCCCGATTTCATGGCATCCTTGCAGGGTTCCAGCTCAGGGGGGCAGGCTCCAGCTTGTCATTGAGCTCCCTCCCTTTTCATCCATCTTTCCCTTCCCAGCTGCCTGCCCTTGAGAGATCAACCTCCAATATCAGGCAATATGACCGGAACTTACAGAGAATCCCACAGTGTGTAAAATTCAGTCTTTGTAACAAATCTCTTAAGTGTAGATATATATCCTACAGGAAGAAAAATCAGAAAGTGTTAGTCTGGATTCAGGAAAACCCTACTAAGAGATGAACATGGTCATCTTGTTTCTTCCTGGTGGCAGCTGCTCTTCTCTGATTGAATCCTCACCAATACACCTTGTTTCTGGGGGTACCCAAACCAAGATAGCCAGGAACTCCCAGGACCTATGGGGATAAATCAGCTCGAGTTAGAGTTCCCATGGGTAGCCTGAGACAGAACTACGGACACAGCATCCTTAGGACAATATTTGGGATGTCATTCTGACCCTTCCCTCTGCCTTGAGAGGCCCATATGCCACATAATCAAGCTTGATACTCTTATCTCACACTCTCTCCTGTTCTTAGAAACAACATTGGCGTAATCTCCAGCATCCAACAAGAAATATTTCTCTTAAAATGTCAACAGTATTAAAAAACACTTTGCTTTTAAGTGGTGGCATGTTCCCTGGTCCTCAAAATCAAGAACCTCAGTGCAGACTCAGCCTATATTTCTACACAGTTCCCCATAGGTGAATCAGAAACGGAGTTCCAAGAGTTGGAAAAAGCTGTCCAACCCTTTGTTTGTCCAGTTAAAGGACTGTAACAGTTGGGTGGAATCAGGCTGGGATTTTCTGGGGGATCTAGGAGGATGGAACCCATGAAATTTGGGAAACCTCCAGCTTCACAATTAGCATCCATGAACAAAGCTATCTGTTCCCTCCTCCACTTTTCCACAAGGCTCTGGACAAACATATTGGCCTGTTTGCCACCAGCTCACATGTGTTTCTGCTCTACCTGACCCTGAGAAACTCAAGGGCAGGATGCTGATGGCAAGCTGGCATCCCGGGCCCACGAGGCAGTGTGTGGGTAGAGTTTAGTGAATGAGATCAAACAAAAGTTGCCCGATATCAAGGCTCTTACCATCGCAGAGCACTGACCTTGGAAGAGCCCTCTGAGAACTTCCACTCCCACCTGCTCCCTCTATAGATAAGAAACTGAGGCTCAGGAAGGAGAAAGTCATACACAAGCTGTGATCTCCTTGAAGAAGAATGATGACCTATCTCTGTTTTCTCAGAACCAGCACAGGACCTGACATGGAAAGTGAAAGTGAAGTCTCTCAGTCGTGTCCGACTCTTCGGGACCCCATGGACTGTAGCCTACCAGGCTCCTTCATCCATCCATGGGATTTTCCTGGCAAGAATACTGGAGTGGGTTGTCATGCCCTACTCTAGGGGATCTTCCTGACACAGGGATCAAGCCCACCTCTCTTGTTTCTGCTGCACTGCAGGCAGATTCTTTACTGCTGAGCCACCGGGGAAAGCCAACACACCTAGAACAGAAGTCAAATCTCCTGACTGCCAGATTCCTCCACTTCTTTTATGCCTCCTTAGCCAACCCTTAAGCTCACATCTGATCAAAAATACAATTTCCCGTCCATTGTTTACCCAGAATTCTTTTGGAAAATTCACCCAGAATCCCCTGGGGTTGCTCACCCAGAATCCTGGCTCCTCATTCAGAAAGCAGAACTTTTGTGATACCAATCAAAGGCATTTGGAGGGCAAAGGCATGAAAATCATAGTTGCTAGGGCAGCTTTTCTAAGTCCATAAAATGAGGGTCTCCAGCTGTGAAAAGGAGAGTAGAAAGAAGACAGCTTTCAGTCCTTACCACCACCTCCAGCCCCACGTTCCCCACATAATGGTCACTGGGAGATATTAGCATCTAAATTATTTTAAGGAGATATAATAAGATTCACCCAGCAGGCCATTAATGACGAAAGAGATTATTACTGGAAAAAATCCAAGACTGACTTTGAACAGAGTTGGCTCATCTAAATGACCCTCTCCCTGCACCTCAAATGATCCTGGTCCCCAGAGGTTATACAGATTTGAAAAAGTAACTGCCGTGGAACATGCTCACGTTTATGCAAGAGGGTCTTACGGAAGGAATCTCTAGAGAATTAGGGTCAGGAGTGCATAGCAGTGAGATAAATGAGATGTTCCCTGAATCGTAAGAATCCTCTGTGGCAGAATTTACAGGAAGCATCTCTAGTCTCCATATTTGGCAGGCGTCCAGCCGGAGTTGTCAAGTATTAGATTAATTTTAATTCAATGCAAAAAACCACATTAGTGGAGTGTTGCAATTGAGAGTTGAAACATACAAAAGCCAAGAGTCCTTGAAGTGAATCATTCCAAAGCCTGAGCATCATTCCTGGAGTCCATCAAAAAAGGCACATTCTTCAGAGCATTCCCCAGCTATCTGCCACCTTTCAGTCAGACTGCTTAGCCAGGCAAATGAGCCACCTGGCAGTGACCTGAAGGGATGGGGCTGTTGATGAATGTTACTTCACCAGTCCAGCTCACAGGAGGTGAAGTTCAAACTCCTTGATATGGCACTCAAGATCCCCCCATGATCTAGCTCCAAATGCCCCTCAAAGCCTCATCTTTCAGTATAATCTTCATGTTTTGCAGGCTGCAGTCATGCTAGCCCTCTGATTACTGCTGGTGATCTTCTTACACACTTAAATTCCACTGCAGCCCTAGAAGGGAGCAGCCCAGACACCATGTGTTACCAGGGTAACCCCACCTCCAAGCCCCAGCTTATCGTTGAGGGGGAAGGGAGCACCTGACTCGCGGAGGCAGTCCATTGGCTAGCCATCAGTCAATCAGATTTCTCTTGAAAATGTGAACTAAGAGATACAAATGGTTGGTGGGTGGTAGTGGGTGGTAGTCCATGGATGAGGAAGACATTTTGAGGCAACGTGTAATGGTGAGCAAGTAAAGAGTCACCCCACGGACAGACCAACACAAGAGGCCACAGGAAGATGGAAAGAGGATGGACTTGGGTTCCTGCCTCTGTCATGAAACTCCTCACTGGGCTTGCTGTTCTTGAGACCTGTGAGGTGCCCCCAATATCCTGATGTATTCTTTCTCTCACAAAACATTCAGAATAAGCGGCTTTCATGGGTTGCTTGAAAATACTCTCACTGGGAATATAAAACAGCAGTCCCTCTTGAATGCAGACAATGTCTGTCATCCCACCGGTCACCCCGTGGGTAGTCACAGGATGCCCCATATGACTGCTTCCCCCCGAGTCTGCATCCACGAGTAATCCTCCAACCTTCTTCTGTTGAGATTGCCTCACCCAGGAGAGGTAGCCTTATGGGTGGGATACTAGTCAGGGGTCTGCAGAGGAGCACAACCTATATGATATATATATATATAGGTATATCTCATATATAAAGATTTATTTTAAGGAAGTGGATCACATGAATATGGAAACTGGCAAGTTCAAAGTCTGCAGGGTGGGCTGACACATTGGAGATCCAGAAAGAGCCAGTGTTGCAGTTCAAGTCCAAAGGCCATCTGCTGCAACATTTTGGGGAGCTAGTCTTTTGTGCTAGCTAGGCCTGCAACTGGTTGGGTGAGGCCTACCCACATTACAGTGAGCAATGTGCTTTGTTCAACATCCACTGATTTCAATGCTAATCTCATCCAAAAACTCAGAAATATTCAGAATAATATTTGACCAAGTATCTGGGCACCATGGTCTAGCCAAGCTGACATATAAAATTGACCACCATCACAGGTGGTAATTGTTTTTAAATGACCGTGGTCCATGAGATATGGGCTCCTGTTCCTAACACTCTGGCCTATGGAAGTTGAGCATGACCACAGCCACTTCTGCCAGCCTCTCAGCTGCAGACCATACTCAAGACCATGCTGGACACCAATCCACTGTATGCCTCAAACTCCAGGGGTAATATAGGCCCTCTTTTTAAGCTTAGAATAAAGATCCATTCTGTGGGTGGGACCAGGGAGGGAAATGGCATAGCACTCCAACAACTTGTTCAGAAGGACAAGTTCTCAATTGTCTTAGAGCCTAAGCCAACACTGAGAGAGAGAGGACCGTGTTGACATCCTTCAGTGTCTCCCGGGGGTTCCTATCTGCCGTGAGACCTCCACCATGCGCCATGCTTCTGCCTTTGCTTATACCCATCCCTCAACCAAGAACACTCTCTCTCCTCCTTTCTCCAAGTAGTGAATGGTGGAGCCAAGATTTGAACCCAGATTTGTTGATCAAGTCCAGCACTCTCTCCATGATTTCAGAGCTTATGGGAAGCAGCTCACTACCTCA
The DNA here is from genome assembly GCF_000754665.1 of Bison bison bison. Taxonomy (NCBI): domain Eukaryota; kingdom Metazoa; phylum Chordata; class Mammalia; order Artiodactyla; family Bovidae; genus Bison; species Bison bison. The sequence continues at coordinate 5,844,975 of NW_011495044.1, read as the reverse complement.
CACAGACCAGCCTACCTTGAGGAAGCTCCAAGAGAAAACTACAAAATACCTGGGTCAGCTCAGGTGGGCACTGGAATCCAAGACTTAGAGGAAACCAGTGGTGCAGAGATACCCAGCTTTAAACCAGTATCCAGCTGGGAGCTGGGACTTGGCCATGATGAGTAATATGCTACTGTTGGAAGGATGGGCAAAGGCATGAGAAATCAGTTTCCTTACTTAGGTCTCTTTTAGGATGGTAAATGGCTAACTCATATACACCATCCTCCCTTCCCACATCCTTGGCAGACATTGCTAATGGAGCACTGCATCTTCCTTCCTAACACAATCTTCAAATCTTATATAAGTCTACAGCATATCCACCTTTTTGCCAGTGAAAAGCCCCTCTGGTCTCTTCTTTCACTTAAAAGGACAATTGTGATTACACAGGGCCCACCTGGATAATCCAGGATTGCCTCCCCATCTCAAGATCTTGAAGTATATCTTGAAGATATATGTCACTTCTTCCTTATAAGGTAAGATGGTCACAGGGATGAGAATGCGGACATCTTTGGAGGCCACTATTATGCCCAGCACATATACCTCATGGGATTGTCTAAGGGTCACATAAAACAGTGCATGTAAACAGCTTAAACCCAGTGTCCAGCACTTACTAAGCCCTCAGTGAATATTGCCTATTGTTACTGTTATGTTCCCCACCCCCAAACCTATTGCAAATAAGTGTTCAATAAATATTAAATGTTATTATGATTGTTATTGCCACTGGGCCTCCCAGCACTGCTGGAGCCAGAATCTGACTCCAAAGCCCATGCTTTTATCCATTGCATCCTGAATATTTGAATTAAACATTATTAAACACCTTCTATGTGTTAAGCTTCGCATTGAACATTTTCACCTATAGGTATATTCTCAGTCCTCCTCTATGGCATTTCTTACTCTACACTGTATTTAATTTGCTTATGTGTCTCTTCTCCCGTCTCTTCAAGGATAGCGACACAGAGTGAAGCAGCAATGGCCTCCCATGGGGCCTGACATAAAGTGGGCTCCCCAGAGATGGTCCAGGAAACGCAGAGTAAAGGCCAGAGCCTGCAGCTCTTGAAGGGCAGGGGGAACGGACCCAGGCTCTCTCAGGACCAAGGTGGGGACCATCGCCCAAGCTTCACAGGTGGCCTGAGATTAGCCACTGTCAACCTGCTGGGCTGGGCTGGGGAGGCTGAGCAGTGTAACACCCCAACACTTGTGCCCTGTCAGGATGCCAGTCTTCTGGAAGAAATGTCCCTCACCAGTAATTAGCCAGCACGCACAGGAGCTACACGTGGAGCAGAGCGGGACCTTGGGCTCCATTTGCTGCTTTGCCCAAGTGCGTGACTCGGTTGTCAGCCACTGGTCTGGAAAATTTCCACTTAGCAACATCTCTGTCTACTGTTGGGAGAACTAGCCCAGGCAGAAACACACCTCGGTGCATCTTTGTGAAACTGAAGAAGAGCAAGGGTAGAAATCAGGAGCCTGAAATATGGCAAGTCTTTCCTCTTGCAGTAATAACAGGGGTGTGCGGTGGGGTAATGTATGGAGTGGTTAAGAATCGAGTATCCTCTCTGCCCTCCTTAAACTCATGCCGCGAGTGTGGCCAGGCTCTGCAGTGCCTCCTTTCCTTGGGGAGGTTTGTTTGATGACAGGAGGTCCAGAGAGGCAGTAGATGTTGCCTACGAAGCAGTTCCCTTCCCTGTTTTGTTTCTTAAGCCCTGAACTCACTGAAGAAGAGAGCCTGTAATTCTCTTTTGCCCACATTTTCCAGTCTTATCTCTCTCATGTTCCCCTACCCAAGATATGTATACCCGCGTACGTGTGTGTGTGTGTGTACCCATGTGTGCACAGCCACACAAGCACCCACATACATAAGCCCATGTGTCCAATGCATGTTGTGAGTATGCACGTGTGCTGCTGTGTATATGCACATCTGTGTTCATATTTACATGCAAGTACACAGGGCCATGCACACACGCACACACACACATATGAGTGCACACTATGCTCTGGTCATATTGAAATACTTGACTTCCTGAACTCATCCCACTTTCTCCTCTCTTATCTCAAGACCTTTGTTTCAGCTGTATCTCCTCTCTGGAACATGCTTTACCTCTTTTTTTAACCTAGCTACCTCTTTTTCTTAAACCAAGTCCACGCTTGCACTTTCAGCCCTCAGCTTCGTAAGTGCCTGTTTATTCCCCCACCTGAGCAACAAAATAACACAAATCTATTTTGATGACATTTATATTCCTAGCAACTAGCATGGGCCTGTTACGACTATCTATGAAATGAGAGGGTAAGTGAATAAATGAATGGATGGACATAGAATCAAATCACTAGTTCACACCCACCACACCCCCAGGAAATTATGTGAGCCCCAGTCCCTGCCTTGGGCACCCCCCGGGACACATGAGCTATGTCCCAAAATGGCCATGACTATTCACTATGCACCTCCTGCTCTAGGGCTCTTAGGGCATTTTGGGGGCAAGGGATTAGGGGGTACCCATAGTTTAACTGTAATTCAGAAATAGCTTCAGGATCTCCAAATAATTAACATTCTATCAGGCTGAGTTGTTCCTCTCATGGACATTTAGAAACACTGTAACTCGAAGTGAAAGCCCATTGCTGATAGCATATCAGGGAAATCTTAAGGAGATACAGTGCCTTGTCCCAGCCCAAACTGATGGCCATGCCAAGCTGAGAGATAATAGGGTGAGGGCTCCCGGGAGGAGCTGGTGGCTGAGGACAGGGATGAAAAATGGCTGCTTTGAACTGGTTTCAGGGCTGGTTTGTTCTGAGATAGAACAAATGAGATTCCCGCCCTTAGACTTCTGTGCAGACTTATCTCTGGGGAGAAAGCCAGGCCGGGAGGAGGGTGCGTAACCCAGATCACTGGTGAAACTTAAGATGTCACCTCCCCACTTCCCATCCCACCCCTACTCTGTGAATCTAGCACCTGAGAGAGCTCACAATACCAGCCTCCTAAATGCCTCACTTTCTTCTCCATCCCTCCATCCCCAAACCTCTTCTCTTCCTGCGGGCCCCACTGGATGCCACCATTCACCCTCTCGTAGGTCACAAACCTGTCTTCCCCAAACATCCCCTTTCTTATCTTTCCCCTCCCCTCCCCAGTTAATCCTCCTGGCAATAACTCTCTCAGTGCCCCTTGCCCTCCACCCCAGCACCCCAGACTGGATCAACCGCATCATCTCACTCTAAACTACTAGAAAAGCACTTGATGGGTCCCCTCCTTTTCAGCCTCTTCCAAACTCAGTTCATTCTCCCAGAGGCAACCTTGCATTCACTCCTTCGTGAAAAAGCATCTTTTGTGCCCTGTGACATGCCAGGTACTCTGGGGCTGAGACGTCAAATGCTAATAAGACACAGCTGATTATATCATTCTCCTGTTCAAAAACTCTTGATGGCTCTCCACTGCCCATGCAAAACTCCATTCTCCCCAGCACCCCAGGTGGGGCCTCCCCTGATGAATTAACCTCTTCAAGTTAACCTCTTTGGCCACAGCACAGCCCAGACACTCAAAGGTTCAAAGGGCACAAGATCACTCCCCATCCCCACACCAAGCCCCCTCCTGCCTCCACACCTTTCTTTCTCCCATTCCCTTCTTTCTTTTCCTCTTATCAAGTCCTCCTTGTAATTCAGTGAGAAATGGCTCCAGTGATATTTCTTCTGTGGAGTTGCCATAATCCTCCAGGTTGGAATTAATCACCCAATTCTCTTCGCCTCCAAAGCATAGCTCTAATACCAGCATTATAACATTTATTTCTTCCAGGTTCGTGGTTTAGGTAATGAGGTAGGGAAATTATTATCTAACGGCTGACACCAGAATTTCTCTTAGGGAGGAAAATGTTGTCCTTTGGGGAAATATCTTGAACTCGAGCCCCCAAGTCCCTCCCTTGGGGTTCACAGATTCTAGAAAGATGGGAGGAGGGTTCTCATCTGTGTTCCTAAGAGGGAAGGTGGAGGAGGGAGGGTCTCCCTTTTGTACTGGGTCCCCCAGGGTTCTCTGTGGGGGGGATGGTCCAGAGTAGAGACGAGAATGGAATGAGGGGATTTGGGGGAAAGGCATTGCAGGCGAATGGAACACAGGAGTGAGGTGTGCTAGGCTGCAGCAGCAGGAAAGGCACAGGGAACCAGAAGCTGTCACTGGCCTGCAATCTTCTCAGACACACAGGGGCTGCTCAGAGATCCCTGTGGATCTTGTCTCCAGGAACACACATGGGCACACGTGCAGAACAAGTTTTTTTTAATTTTTATACAGTTTTTAAAGGTTAGTTTCCATTTACAGGTTAATACAAAATACTGTCCATACTCCCCGTGTTGTACCATACATCCTTGAGCTTATCTTACACCCAGTAGTTCGTTGCTCCTGCTCCCCATCCCTGTATCTCCCTCCACCCCACTGGTAACCACTAGTTTGTTCTCTGTAGCTGTGAGTCAGCTTCTTTTTTGTTATAATCGCTAGTCTGTTGCATTTCTTTAAATTTCCACATATAAGTGATATCGTTCAGTATTTGTCTTGCTCTGCCTGACTTCCTTCACTTGGCATAATGCCCTCCAAGTCCATCCATGCTGTGCAAATGGCAAAATTTTGTTCTTCTTTGTGGCTGGATTGTATTCCATTTGGTATGTATATCTCACATCTCGTCTTCATCCATTCATCTGTCGATGGACAGCTTTTTGATTCATTCTTCTGTTTGTTTGTTTCCGGTACATACTCAGGAGTGCAATTGCTGGGTCATAATGGTAGTTCTAGTTTTACTTTTCTGAGAAATCTCCATAATGTCTCCATGGTGGCTGTACCAATTTACATTCCTACTGACAGCGCACAACTTGTACATGACAAGTTTTGGCCTGAATTTCAGGGGCTTACAGACTTTCTAAAGCCTAACCACAAATGTCTGGTGGGAAGGAAGGAAGCCAGTATGTAGACCCCAGGTTAAGGAAGGCTGCACTGAAAGCACAGTGAGTGAGACAAGAAGAGGCAGGACACGAGGCCGGAGCCACAGGCAGGAGGCTGGTCACGGACATACATGGACTGTCACGTTAGGGACCTGGGCTCAGTTCTCAGCGTGATGGGCTGCTGTTCATATATGTTATAAAAATCACTACAGATGCAGAAAGATTTAGGAAGAGATGCAAACAAGAGATGGCAAGGAGTAGCAAGGATGGGGAAAAAAGAGGACAAATTGGAAAAACATCTTTTTAGAAAAGGGAGGTTGTATTAATTTGCAAAGGCTGCTGTAACAAATTACCACACGTTTTTTTGTGGCTTAAAACAATACAGATGTGCTCCCTTGTAGGGAAAGAGGTCTGAAGTCTGAAGTCAGTTTCACTGGGCTGAAGGCAAGGTGTTAGCAGACCCAGTTCTTTCTGCAGGCTCCAGGGAAGAATCCATTTCCTTGTCGGTCTGGAAGTTTTCATGACCCCTTCCTCAAATCACTCCCAACTTCTTGTTTTGATCATCTCATCTCCTCCTTTCTCTTCTGTAGTCCAATCTCCCTCTGCTTCCCTTGAGGAGGATGCTTGTGATGACATGGGGAACCCACTTGAAGAATCCAGGATAATCTCCCCATTACAAGATTCCTAAGTCAATCACATCTGCAACATTCCTTTTTGCCACATAAGGTAATATTCACAGATTTCAAGGATTAGGACACACATATCTCTGGGGAAGCAGTGACAGATTTTATTTTTGGGGGCTCCAAAGTCACTGCAGATGGTGAGGGCCGCCATGAAATTAAAAGACGCTTGATCCTTGGAAGGAAAGCTAGGACAAACCTAGACAGCGTATTAAAAAGCAGAGACATCACTTTGCTGACAAAGGTTCATCTAGTCAAAGCTGTGGTTTTTCCAGTAGTCATGTACAGATGTGAGAGTTGGACCATAAAGAAGGCTGAGTGCCAAAAGATTGATGCTTTCAAACTGTGGTGCTAGAGAAGACTCTTGAGAGTCCCTTGGACTGCAAGGAGATCAAACCAGTCAATCCTAAAGGAAATTAGTCCTCAATATTCATTGAAAGGACTGATGCTGAAGCTGAAGCTCCAATACTGTGGCCACCTGATGCGAAGAGCCAAGTCACTGGAAACAACCCTGATGCTAGGAAAGTCGAAGGCAAAAGAAGAAGCAGGTGGCAGAGGAGGAGATAGATGACATCACCAACTCAACAGACATGAATTTGAACAAACTCCTAAAGATAGTGGAGGACAGGGGAGCCTGGTGTGCTGCAGTCTATGGGGCTGTAAAGAGTTGGACAAGACTCAGTGACAAGAGTCAGACACGACTGAACGACTTCACTTTCACTTTTCACTTTCATGCCTTGGAGAAGGAAATGGCAACCCACTCCAGTGTTCTTGCCTGGAGAATCCCAGGGACGGCAAAGCCTGGTGGGCTGCCATCTAGGGTCACACAAAGTCGGACACGACTGAACTGACTTAGCAGCAGCAGTGACTGAACAACAACAATAACACTCTTTAGGGGCCATTATTCAGTCTATCACTGGGCTGTAATGACAGAACTTGGCAATTTATGGGACTGTGTGAGTTGAAGGGAAGGGAAGCATCCAGGAGGGCTCCAAGGTTTCTGGGTTGGGCAACCACCCAATGCTGTCCCCAGTAACCAATGCTGAGGGCAGAGAGGAAGAGTCTCTTTGGATGGGTCTGCACACCACCCAACATAGGTATTTATGTCCTGGGTGTGGGGCGGGGTGGGGGGGGGTGGTTTAAAAGATATAAACTACTGTGCATAAAATAAGCTACAAGAATGTACTGTATAGCACAGGGACTATTGCCAATATTTTACAATAACTACATATGGAATGTAATCTGTAAAAATTGTGAATCAAAAAACTTTTTTAGAGGATCATGAAGGGAATGCAAACCATGAAATCTGTTGAAAAATAGACAATGATGTTCAAAACAAATAGCTGACATGCATTGAGTGCTAACTCCTCTATCTGTGTGCCCCACACTCCTTATCTCATTTATTAAACTGCATGATGATCCAATTGGAAGTTACTATGGTTTCATCCAGAGAAGGCAATGGCACCCCACTCCAGTACTCTTGCCTGGAAAATCCCATGGATGGAGGAGCCTGGCAGGCTGCAGTCCACGGGGTTGCTAAGAGTTGGACACGACTGAGCGACTTCACTTTCACTTTTCACTTTCATGCATTGGAGAAGGAAATGGCAACCCACTCCAGTGTTCTTGCCTGGAGAATCCCAGGGACGGGGTATCCTGGTGGGCTGCCGTCTATGGGAGTCGCACAGAGTCGGACACGACTGAATCGACTTAGCAGCAGTAGCAGCAGTATGGTTTCATCATCCCCATTTCACAGATGAGAATACCGAGGGTCAGTAGACACAGTAGCCTCCTCGGCATTACACTCACACAGTAAGTGGCAGTATCAGGCTTCAATCCCAGCATATAAGGCTAAAGCCCCCTTATACCGAGCCACCAGGTACCTTCACACACTCCTCGCTAATCCCACCAGCTGGGTCACCCCAGGCTCTGTCTCCAGACCTTGAGCAGCCCATGTCTGACTCCTCCTCTGCATTCCCCTTGGAGTCTGGAAGGTCACTTACTATTTGCAGAGGTGGAGCTATTTGTACAAACTTCCATGTAAAAATCCTTCTGGTCCCAGAGCACCTATAGATGTCCTCATGAGGCTGGGTCAAAAGCTGTGGCCTCTCATCCCAGCTTCTGCCAAGCTGAGATGCAGCAGCCATCACTGACTTCTGTGGAGACCCCTTGGCAGCTCCACCAGGCAGTCTCACCTGCTGCCTGGGGCCACTGGGCTCAGAGCCCATGCAGAACACAACGGGGCTGCTCAGAATCCCAGTGTCTGGGACCAGGCCACCTCTATCAGGGTCACAGAGCATTTCTAGGAGACCCTCTGCCATCTGCTCAACCCGGCTGATCCCTCAGTGCTCCAATCACATCAAGGAGGCCCCTCCTAGGGTGGGTGCCCACCAGAAGATGGTCTTTCTGGGACCAACCAGGTTCACTTTGATCCCAGCCTCCAGTCTTAGCCCCAGCCCCACCTCTGCCAGGTTGAGAAGGCAAATGGTTATCCTGCCTGGCGAGGTCCCTACCAGACATCTAAGACAGGGAATAAGAGTGTGAAGGAGGAAAAGGAGACAATCTCTTTTTACCCTCTGTCCTCAGTTGTTTGGAAGTTAGACGTTTGCCATAAACCTATATGAAAATTAAGAGATGGCATGGTGATTAAAAGTACAGGGGATGATGTTACAGCTAGGGTCAAATCTAACTCTTCTACTTACACTGGGGGGGTCTGGGTGAATTATTTTACCTCTCCATAGCTCGGTTTCCATATCTGTAAAAAAAAGGATAATACTAAGAAAAGCATAGCAACTACTTCACACCAGTACGACAGTTAAAAGACACAGTCAATCTGATTTTGAATCCCAGCTCTATTATCTATTAGCTGTGCAGCTTTGGGCAAGTTGCTTAAGTGTTCTGTGCCTCAACTTTCTCATCTACCCATGAGGCTGATGATCATAATCATAACTGCTTGATAGAGTTTAGTATAAGGATTAAATGAGTTAATGTACCTGAATCATTTCGAAGAGTGCCTGGGACAGAGTAAGCACTGTGTAAATATGATCTATTACTTAATAAATAAACATCAGCTATTAATGTAAATATATGTCACGGTTATTTTTACATAAATAAGATTATACTGTCAATATTCTGCAACTTCTGTTTTTTATTTGGTATGTCTTGCATTTCTTGGAGGTATATTCATGTCAGCATTTAAATTTGTGTCTTGCTCTTTTTAAACCACTGTGCCACTGGCTCACCACATTGAACCATAAGAAGGAAGTGCTCAGCTTATGTAAGGATTACCCTGTTGGTGAGCATTTAGGTTGTGCCTACTTTTTTGCTTTTATAAACCATGTTGCAATGATCATCCATGCTCTCTGATGACGCATGTGAGTATTTCTCTGGGATAGATCACCACAGGTGGCTGTAGGGGATGGGGGAGGGGCTGTAGGGTATGTGCATTTTGATTTTTGACAGATGCTCCTCATTAGCTGTCCGACGAGGATCAACCAACTCACGTTACTACCTACAGTGCACAGCACACAACATCATCACTCACCCCCTCACCCCTTCCCAGGACTAAATATTTTATCCATATTTATACATTTATATTGACCTTTTAAAAAATATTTATTTATTTGGCTGAGCTGGGTCTTCGTTGCATCATGCGGGATCTTTAGTTGTGGCAGTGGGATCTAGTTCCCTGACCAGGGTCAAACCTGCACACCCTCCAATGGGAGCATTGCATCTTAGCCACTGGACCACCAGGGAGGTCCCTGTATCAGTCTAATGTGGTGGAGGGGGTTCAAAAAAGGTTCATTTTATTGAACTCTTTCCCATGAGGTTGAACATCTTTTCATATGTTTGTAGCCATTTGTATTTCTCATCTGTGATCTATCTGTTTACAGTTTTGCTCTGATTTTCTGTTGAGTTATTTGTCCTTTTTTGCATTGATTTGTAGGGCTAGGTGATCAATTGGGTGTGGGGAATGTGGAAGTCAAGAGAATTAAAAGTCACTCTTGGTCTTTGGGCTTAGGCGAAAGTGGACACCACGGGGCTATCTGGCACAGGAACACTGAGGAGACAGTGTCCAGATGGGGCTGTTGAGTACATGGTTGAATGGAGGCCTGGGCTCCAGCCTCCGAGCTGCTGCCATATCCTCCTCCCCTCATATTCAAGGGGACTTGGTCTTAAGGGGGACCCTGGGCTCAAGGGCCCCAGAACAGCAGCATGAGTGATCATCATTCACAAATATCCAATAGCCATTGAGTGCCCACCATATACAAGACACTGTCCTAGGCAGTGAACACAGCAGTGAATGGACAGATGAGAACCCTGCTCTTGGTGAGTTTATGTTTTAATAAGAGGCAGACAGTCACGGACTGATGCTGAAGCTGAAGCTCCAATACTTTGGCCACCTGATGCAAAGAGCCAACTTATTAGAAAAGACCCTGATGCTGGGAAAGATTGAAGGTAGGAGGAGAAGGGGATGACAGAGGACGAGATGGTTGGATGGTATCACCGACTCAATGGACATGAGTTTGAGCAAACTCTTCAAGAGATGGTGAAGGACAGGGAAACCTGGCAAGCTGTAGTCCATAGGGTCACAAAGAGTAAGACAGGACTGCATGACTTAACAACAACAGGACAATCAAAGAAAAACATAAATGTAGAAATGAACAGACAGTTTCAGACAGTAAGTGCTATAATGGCAATAAATCAGTTACATGATAGAGAGTACAGATGGGGAGCACCTTTGCTTAGGTGACCAGAAGACTGTCAGAGGAGGTAACATCTGATTCTAGATTGGTGCCATAAAGAGGAGCCCTGCCAAGATCTGGAGGAGGGGCATTCCAACAAGCAGGAGTCAAGGTCAGAGCCAGGCAGAGGTTGGATTTTACAGGGATGGAAAGAAGACCAGCATTGTGGAAGTGCAACAGACAATAGGGGGTGGACTGGTATGAGACCGAGTTGGGGAAATGGAAAAGAGCCAGATCAGTTAGAGGCCCTTGAAGCCATGGCAGAGATTGGAGTTTACTACCCATGGAAAGGAAAACTCTTACATATCACTAAGATTCTAATTAGTGAGAATCATGATATGATTGCTGTTTTAAAAAGCCACTGTGAAGAGAATGGATTATAGGGAAGTAAGAGGGGGAGCAATAAGACCAATTCAGGGGCTACTGAAGTAGTCTAGTAAGAGATGGTGGTGGTTTGGGTGTGGGAGACAACAGAGGCGACGATAAGTGGAGGGCGATATTTTCGGTAGAGCCTACAGAAACACCAATGGACAGATGGAAAGGAAGGAAAGGAGTCGACACTTCGATTTCTGGTCTAAGAAACTGCATGAATGGTGGCCTTATTTACTCAAATGAGGAAGATGGTGGGACCAGGTACTACTGATTCGGGCAAGAGACAAACGAAAACCGAGTGCTTTATTTTGGATGTGTTAAGTTCAACACGCTTACTAGACATCCAGGCACTGTCAAGTCAGCTATTGGACAAGACTCGGAGCTAAAAGTGTAAAACTGGAGCCTTCTGCAAACAAATAGTATAGTGCCTGTTTATTGCTCTGTGGCTTGAATTCCAACCCTCCACCTTCTTCCCAAAGAGCATCCAGATCTCCCTTTTGTCAGAATTCTCCAATAGTCTTGGCAGAAGGCTAATTCCCCATCCACTGCTGCTCTGATCAGAACAACTGAGCTGAGGAAGGGATTGGGGGTATTGATGACTTTTGCATCTTCTCCACCCACTTCCTGAGACAGGCATGTCATGTAAGCTGGGCTTATCAGACCCTCACTCCGGATGCTTTGAAACTGGTGCAAATGCCTCGAAGATGGAGATTGTGTTCAAAGGTCAGAGTCACGGCAGTGGCCATGGTGCCTAAGGATGAGACTCTCCTGAGGCTTGCCCTTCACTGCGGTTCCTGCTGCCAAAACCCCACCTCTTTCCTAAGACCTGGTCTCCCAGGTCCCAGTAGTCTGGGAGCACCCCAGTAGACTTTGAATAGACTTGCTTTTTGCTTACAGCAGCTAGAGTTCCTTTCTGTTGCTCACAATAAGGAATCCTGTCTAACACATATAATATCAACATTTAAGGTCATGTGGCTGGATGAAATCACTCAGGGTAACAGTATAGAAAAAGAAGCACAGAGGAGAGGATGAGTTCTCTTATTCTTCTTGTTTAGTCAATAGTCATGTTTGACTCTTTGCAACCTCATGGACCATAGCCCACCAGGGCCCTCTGTCCATGGGATTTCCCAAGCAAGAATACTGGAGTGGGTTGCCATTTCCCTCTCCAGGGGATCTTCCCGGTTCAGAGATCGAACCTGTGTCTCCTGCAGTGGCAGGCAGATTCTTAATGCCACCAGGGAAGCCCATGAGTTCTCTTATAGATGAGCTATATTTGGGACACAGATTTGGAGGCTGCTACAGACTGAAATGTGTTCCCACAAGATTCATGTTGATACCCAATATGATGGTAGCTGAAGATAAGACCTTTGGGAGGTGTTAGATCTAGAAGAGGTCATGAGGGTGGAGCCTTCATGATGAGATCAGTCCTCTTATAAGAAGAGACACGAGAGAGGTTCTCCAGGCACATGCATTAAGGAAAGGTCATGTGAAGGTACAGCAAGAAAGTGGCTGCATACGACCCAGAGACTCTTCACAAGGCACCCATCCTGCTGGCGCTCAGTCTTGGACTTTCCAGCCCCCAGAACTGTGATTTCTCACAGTTCTCACTAACTCCTTATAGTTTAAGCCACACAGCCTATGGTGTTTTGTTATAAAAGCCCAAGCTGCCTAAGGGGCTTCCCTTATGGCTCAGCTGGTAAAGAATCTGCCTGCAATTTGGGAGACCTGGGTTCAATCCCTGGGTTGGAAAGATCCCCTGGAGAAGGGAAAGGCTACCCACTCCAGTATTCTGGCCTAGAAAATTCCATGGACTCTATAGTCCACGGGGTCCCTGATGCTGGGAAAAATTGAAGGCGAGAGGAGAAAGGGACGACAGAGGATGAGATGGTTGGATGGCATTACCGACGCGATCAACATGAGTTTGGGTAGGCTCCAGAAGTTGGTAATGGACAGGGAAGCCTGGAGTGCTGCAGTCCCTGGGGTCGCAAAGAGTCAGACACAACTGAGTGACTGAACTGAACTGAACTGAAGCTGCCTAAGACAGAGACCAAAGCCTCCAGTGCAGCAATAGCTCCCAGAGGGGAAGTTATTACCAGTCTCTTCAATAAGTAGCCTGGCCTGAAGCATTTTCTCTCCAGAGCTAGGCTAGTTCTCTAGAATAAGGAACAAGATTAGGCCTCCTAAGTGGGGATCCCGGTATGGTAAGAGATGGGATGTTTTCTTTAAGAGCAGAGTTGAGGTTGGTGGCTGAAAACAGTCATAAAGATTTGTCCCCACTAGTATCGTCACCAATGATCTAGCCCTAGGAGGTGACCTGTCACAGTGTGGAGGACAAAGGCAATGCTCCAGTGATGAAGAAGTTAAAAAAAAGACGGGGGAGATGAGCACAGTCAGAAAAGAAGAGGGAGGAACAGAAGAGACGCAGACACAGGAAAAGGGCGTGTGGACGAGGCAGGAGGCAGGGCGATGAACTGGGAGATTGGGATTGACGTATGTGCCCTGCCATGTGCAGAACACAGAGCCAGTGCTGCAAGGCGCAGGGAGCTCAGCTGGGTGCTCTGTGATGACCTAATGGGTGGGATGGGGTGAGGGATGGGCGGGCAGGCCAAAAGAGCGGGGATGTATGTATACATAAAGCTGATTCACTTAGTTGTATAGCAGAAACTAGCACAACATTATAAAACAACTATACCCCTATTTAAAAAAAAAAGAAAGGAAGAACACCTGGGACCCCCAAAGAGCAAATTTCCCTACATTTCCCTCCTACAGCATGAGGTCATATGGAAGCCAGATACCCATAAGGCAGGACGACTCATGGCACTATAGGGCCAAACCAGCCAAAGGCGTGAAGCCCTAAGAATGCTCACCATCACCTCCATCACCGCCAAGTACTTGATATTGCACCTGGGCCTCAATCCTCAGCCCGCAGCAGCAAGAACAGTGGCTACAGCAAGAGAGTGGGAGCAGGGAAAGGAAGTGAAGATCCCAGTGGCGGGGCCAGAGTCTGTGTGGACTAGGGTAGGGCCTGCTCTGAATCCGGGGGTGGGGGGCACCCTGGGGTTGGGGACTGGGCAGGGATGAGCAGCACTGTGAGAAGATGGGTAGGAGAAGAGCCCCTCTAGGGAGTACCTATAAATTGAATGTGTAAAATGTGAAGGCTCCCAGGCCTGTATTTTTCTAACTTTACTGTGCATCCATATCACTCAAGTTGCAGATTCCCTGAAATCTGTATTTTTCATATGGTCCCTCCCCCTCCCCCTTACAGGTGATTGAGAAATTTCAGCTTTTGCCAAAACCTTCTAAAGGAATCTACCTATCACACATTCTACCTTCAACAGTATTTGCCAAGTTGGAAAGCATCATTTTAAAGCAGTCCTTCTGTTAAGAGAGAGACAGAGAGAGAAAGGGGGGGTAGAGAGAAGGAGAGAAAAGAGAAAGAAAAAGAATGAAAAGAAAAAAACTTCAAAAAAATTTTTCCAAGTCAAACTGCTGCTCCACTGACTTTAACCTTTAACCCTCAAAATCCCCATCATAGCTTTCAAGTGTCAATCCAAGTGCTGAGCCTGAATTATCTAACCTTCAGCTTTAAAGAGCCACAGCGAAAAGGTCAGAAGGAAACCTACAGGACGTTGCAGCAAGCCTCTCTGCTTCGGACACTTGAAAGGTAGAAGACTTTCAAAGAGGGACACAGCCAAGAGGAGTCGCCTGTTTAAAATAAAAGATCCTCAGCTGAGCCAGATAAGCCTTTGAAACAGCTTACTTGTGCCTTAATTTGCCCTTATTGTTTAAATAATTAGAAGGAATCTCTGGAAAACACACAACTGATCCCTCACTCCTGTGCTTCAAATCTTTGACAGCTCCCCAATGCCTCAAAGTATCTCCCCAAAGTGTGACCTGCAGGAAAGGATGTTCGGTGGATAAAGGGCTCCTTGTGGTGAAAAAGTTTGTAAAACACTGCACTCAACCAAGTTGAACAGGTTTTGCTCCTACGTGACTTGTCAGTGTCCTTATGATGCTCTGTGCATCAGTCTTTGCAGGAATGCAATATTGCACCTTCTCCATACCTGACTTGACCACCATGGAATCCTAGTTTCAAGCAGCATCCTTTAGGACTGTGGTTGCGTGGAACACCTTGAGAGAGACAGCAAACCCCCAAGTCTGGGTTCCATACCCAGTCCCCAGTGATATGTCCAGCCTCAGGGCATTCTGTCCATACACATGCACCCACACCTGAGTTCTAACCACACCAGCCACTTGAGCTTTATGACGCACTTGGAACAATTTTGTGCCTTGCTCAGGCTGCTCTCACTGCCAGGAAAGTCTCTCCTCCTGCTCCATCCTCTTAAACTTCCACTCATGTTTTCAGTCCTTGATCAAACACATGGCCTCTGTGGACCTTCCCCTGCTCCCCGGGAAAAGTCAACTGCTTTCCACTCTGGGCTCTATCACAACACTGATCGACTTGCACTGCGGTTAGCCTGAGTCCCTCTGTTATTAATTGAGAGCCTTGAAAAGGCTGGGGGTGTGAGCCGACTCTGGAAATGTGTGTTGGCAATACTAAGAGCTTCCATCTGTTGGTACTTCCAAAGGCCAGGCATTATTATATGCTCATGACATGCATTAACACATGTAATCTTTACAACCTCACTTGCTGGGGAAGTATCATTATTATCAATTACTATTATCCCTATTGTAGAGATGAGGAAGCCGAGACTCAGAAAAGCTAGCTTACCCAAAATCACATGATGGGTGAGAGGCAGGGCAGGCATTCAACCTTATGCTCTCAAACATTATGTTATTTAAGAGAAGCAGGGGGTGAGGGAATTCCCTGGTGGTCCAGTGGTTAGGACTCTGCGCTCTCACTGCAGAGGGACAGGGTTCAATTCCTGATCCAGAAACTAAGATCTCACCAG
The DNA here is from genome assembly GCF_000754665.1 of Bison bison bison. NCBI lineage: Eukaryota > Metazoa > Chordata > Mammalia > Artiodactyla > Bovidae > Bison > Bison bison. The sequence goes on along the minus strand of NW_011495044.1, from coordinate 5,829,324 downwards.
TTGCAGGGCACAGCCAAGAAAAACAGAGCAGACTGATTCAGAAGCTGCACAATGTCAGCAAGGACTCACTTGGGTTCTTCACATCGCTCCACTGTCCATCCTCAGTGAATCCGTGCTGCCCTCAGGCTGGCTCCCCTCGTGGTGCTGAAGGAGTGGCAACAATTTCAGGCATCACATCCAGACACAACAATGTTCAGAGTGAGAAAGGGAACTTGGAGCGGAGGCTAAGAGCATCGTCTCTGGAGTCAAACAGCTTTGGTTCCTAGGTGTACGACCACAGGCAAGTTAGGAGTACGCTGTAAAGAGAGCAAAGATACAGCCAAGATGTAACAGGCTCTCTTGAAAGGAGCTCCCCATCTTCTTTCTTTCACCTTAAGTTTTTGCCTGTGACATCCTTCCGTGTCTTCTTTGTCTAACACACACCATTCTTTCTTTAGGAATGAGTTTCAACCTCACCTCCTCCAGGAAGCCTTCCCTGATGGCACCCTTCAGTCTGGGTTCAGTGACCCTGCTGGGCATCTCTGAGTGCTTTGTACTTGTCCCATTGTTGTACTCTCCCCATAACACTGTAGTTATTGGTTTCACTGTCGTTCACACTAGACTATGAGCTGAGGAAAGGCAGGAAGCATGGATCTTGTCACCATCCACAGGAACTGCTCCAGTAACTGACACAAACAAAGAGCTTAAATAATAGTTGCTGGACAGCAAAGGAAACCATAAACCAAACAAAAAGACAACTTCTGGACCAGGAGGAAATATTTGGAAACAGTGCGACTAACAAAGGCTTAATCTCCAAAATATATAAATAGTTCATATAGCTCAATATCAAAAAAGCAAACAGCTCAATCCAAAAATGGACAGAAGAAGACCTAAACAGACATTTCTCCAAAGACATACAGATGGCCAACAGGCACATGAAAAGATGCTCAACATTGCTAAGCATCTTAATATTATTGTATTATAATTATATAATTATTATGTCCAGTCATATCTGATTCTTTGTGACCCCATGAACCATAGCCCACCAGGCTCCTCTGTGCATAGAATTTTCCAGGCAAGAATACTGGAGTAGGTTGCCATTTCCTACTCCAGGGGATCTTTTCAACCCAGAAATCGAACCCATGTCTCTTGCATCTCCTGCACTGGCAGGCAGGTTCTTTACCACTAGCGCCATCCCATGGACTGCAGCCCACCAGGCTCCTCCATCCATGGGATTTTCCAGGCAAGAGTACTGGAGTGGGGTGCCATTGCCTTCTCCCATATACTTATTAGAGAAATGCAAATCAAAACTAATGAATAGTCACCTCATACCAGTCAGAATGGAGTCTACAGAAACAAAGTGCAAGAGATAAAGGAACCCTCCTACATGGTTGGTGGGAATATAAATTGGTGTGGCCACTATGGAGAACAGTATGGAAGTTCCTTAAGAAACTAAAAATACAGCTACCATATGTGCCAGCAACCCCACTCCTGGGCATATACCCAGAAAAGACAAAAACTCTAATTTGAAAAAATACATGAGCCTTAATATTCAGAGAAGCACTATACCTACAATAGCCAAGACATGGAAGCACCCTAAGCATTTACTGACAGATGAATGAATATAACAGAATATTACTTGGCTATGAAAAATATTGAAATGCCATTTGCAGCAACATGAATGGACCTAGAGATTATTTCACTAAATGAAGTCAGATAAAGAAAGACAAATACCATATGATATCACTTATAAGTGGAATTTAAAATAATGATACAAATGAACTTATTTACAAAACAGAACAGACTCACAGATATAGAAAAACAAATTTATGGTTACCAAAGGGAAAAGGCAGGCAAGGGATAAATTAGGAGTATGGGATTAACAGATGCTACTACCATATATAAAATAAATAACAAGGACCTCTGTATAGCACAGGGGACTATATTCAATATCTTGTAATAAACTATAAAGAAAAAGAATCTGTATAAATAAAATTTAGTCAATTTGCTGTACACCTAAAACTAAGTCAACACTGTAAATCAACTATACTTCAATTTAAAAAAAAAAAAAGGCTACTAGATGTTCAAGCAGAAGACAGAAGGTCACTTAACTGAGGTGCTGCTCCATGGGCTTGGCAGTCTGGTTATTAGTAGATGATCCTCAGGCCTTGAGGTGGGCCATTCCCAAGCACACCAGGTTGTCCTAGGACAAGGTGGTCCATGTGCCAGAAAAATGTTTCCTTAAGTTTTCCCCCACAATCTGGGATAAGCTTCCCCCAAATGCAGACAGGAGTTGTAGGGCAAAGCACAAACTCTTGGGTCTCACAAACCCTAAGAGGCTCAAGCTGCCACCACTTCCTGGCCATGTTCTTGGGCAGATCTCTTCAACTCTCTGGGGCTGATGTGTTTCATCTGTAAAATGGGTTTAAGAAGGTGAAAGTGAAGTCACTCAGTCGTGTCCGACTCTTTGCGACCCCGTGGACTGTAGCCCATCAGACTCTTCCGTCCATGGGATTCTCCAGGCAAGAATACTGGAGTGGGTTGCCATTTCCTTCTCCAGGGGATCTTCTCGACCCAGGGATCGAACCCAGGTCTCCCGCATTGCAGGCAGATGCTTTAACCTCTGAGCCACCAAGACAGCTGTATCATAGCAAGATCCTCTCTGACCCACCTCCCAAAGTCATGGAATTAAAACAAAAATAAACAAATAGGACCTAATTAAACTTAAAAGCTTTTGCACAGCAAAAGAAACAATAAACAAGATTAAAAGACCACTCTCAGAATGGGAGGAAATAATTGCAATGGAAGCAACTGACAAAGGATTAATCTCCAAAATATATAAGCAGCTCATACAGTTCATAGAAGAAAACAAACAGCCCGATCAAAAAGTGGGCAGAAGCCCTAAACAGACACTTCTCCAAAGATGTCCAGATGGCTAATAAGCACATGAAAAGATGCTCGACATCACTCATTATTAGGGAAATGTAAATTAAAACTGCAATGAGGTGTCACTTCACACCAATCAGAATGGCCATCATCAAAAAAACTACAAACAATAAATGCTGGAGAGGATGTGGAGAAAAGAGAACCCTACCGTACTGTTGGTGGGACTGCAAACTGGTACAGCCACTATGGAGCACGGTATGGAGATGCCTTAACAACCCAGGAATAAAACTACCGTATGACCCAGCAATCCCACTACTGGGCATATACTCTGAGAAAACCACTATTCTAAAAGAAACACGCACCCCAGTGTTCATTGCAGTGCTATTTACAATAGCCAGGACATGGCTAGATGTCCTAGCAATCTAGACGTCCATTGACAGATGAATGGATAAAGAAGTTGTGGTACATATATACAGTGGAATATTACTTAGCCATAAGAAGGAACAAATTTGAGTCAGTTGTAGTGAAGTGGATAAATCTAGTGCCTGCTATACAGAGTGAAGTAAGTCAGAAAGAGAAAAAATAAATACTGTATATTAACACATATATATGGAATCTAGAAAAATAGTACTGATGAACCTATTTACAGGAAAGGAATGGAGTTGCAGACATAGAGAACATTCTGGTGGACACAGCAGAGAAAGGAGAGGGTAGGACCAATTGAGAAAGCATCATTGACGTTTATACACTATCACATGTAAAATGGATAACTAGCAGGAAGCTGCTGGATAACACAGGGAGCCCAGCCTGGTGCTCTGTGACGACTTAGAGAAGTGGGATGGGGGAAGGGAGGTTCACGAGGGAGGGGACATATCTATATAATCATAACTGATTCATGATGTATGACAGAGACCACCACATTGTAAAACAATTATCCTCCAACAAAAATATTTTAAAAATTTGAAAAAAGAATATGTCCTCCAATGGGCAGTTGTAAAGATGAAATGAGACAGGTTCCATAGAGAGCCGGCCACATGATGAATCCCCAATCAACGCTGGCTCCTCTGAGAAATATGTTCATTCACAGTGACAAAGTTGGGCAGAATCGGTGGTCTATTTTAAAACCGTAGCTCTGGGCTTAGTTTCTGAAGCCCCAAAGAGGCTTGCTGTTGGGATGGCATGATGGGCTCATGTTAGGGTGGCTTGATGCTGTTAGGGTGGAAGTTTCACTGGTCAAGCATGCTACTGTCCCTCAACAAAGATGAACTCACGAGCTACAGATGAGGTCATCGACAGAGCTGAAAGATGCTGGCCAGTGGGCAGGGGCAAGCCGTGCTCTCTGAGTAATACTGCCTAATTGAATATTGAGTTGAGGAAGTGCTTTAGGAACAGAACGCTCATCAATTTTCCCTCTGGGACAGTTTTAGGAAGCCCTGAAGAGTAAGTTGCTCAAAAGCTCGCCAGGAGGTTGGTTGGAAGGGAGCTCGATGAGGACTCAGGACATGTTTAATTCGTATTCCGGTTCTGTGAGCAGCTGTTCCCGGACCTCACACAGGTCCCTGCCCTGCAATGGCCACAGTTAGACTCAGGGACCTCAGAAGTGCCTCTGAGTTCTGTGGCAGGTCTTACAGCATGGTGGCTAAGGTGGCAGCCTTTACTGGGTTCAAATTCCAGCTCTACTACTCAGAAACTATGATCCTCAAACAGTCACCCAAGCCCTCTTAAGCAAATCTCCAACTTGTATTATGTGAACTAGGGATTAAAATTGCACTGACTTCACAGGACTGACTGCCTCTGTCTCCTACCAGCTCTTATGAGGATTAAAGGAGGCGATTACATAAAGCCTCTGCCAGTCCCTGCACAGAAGCCCTTCAGTAAGTGGTGGCTGTTACGATTATTTCAAGGCGTAATTCTCTTGGCACTTTTGATGACAGTGAAACCTAGGAAAACCTTGCACAGCCCGTGCATCTGACACACGTATAAATCCCCTCCAAAGAGAGATGCCACAAAGCAGTGGACAGTGAGGGACTCTGTCCCAGGGCTTTCTGCTTCATTCAGTCTCAAAGTTCCTTTGAACCAGTCAAGCATCTACCTTATCAAGTTCTTTGCCTCTGAGCCTCAATCAAGGTTAGCCTCAGGTGCATCTTGCTACTTCACTGATGGCTTTTACTCCCAGTGGCGACTGACTCCACCTCCAAAAGGAAAAAACAAAAAGTGCTTGTAGGGTTTGGGAAAGTGTCAAGCTGTATATGTTACTCATTGTTGGTTTTCATATTATTTTTTTTTAAGGAAAAAGAAAAGCTTTTGCTCTGTCAGTGGTTAAAAAACTGGGCTGGAGAATCAGACAAAATTGGATTTAAATCTGGGCTCTCTACCACTCGCTATCCAAGACCAAGGGAGAGTTACTTCATCCTTCAAAGGCTCATTTCTCTCATTTGTAACAGGAGGGGAGAAAAATTACCTATCTCTGGGGTTTTGGTGGGATTAAATGTGATAAAGCAGGTAAAGCTCTTAGTGTACTATCTAGCATTCAGGAAGTACATAATCAAAGCTATGGTTTTTCCAATGGTCATGTATGGATGTGAGAGTTGGACTATAAAGAAAGCTGAGCGCCAAAGAATTGATGTTTTTGAACTGTGGTGTTGGAGAAGATTCTTGAGAGTCCCTTGGACTGCAAGGAGATCAAACCAGTCCATCCTAAAGGAAATCAGTTCTGAACATACATTGGAAGGACTGATGCTGAAGCTGAAACTCTAATACTTTGGCCACCTGATGTGAAGAACTGATTCATTGGAAAAGACCCTGATGCTGGGAAAGATTGAAGGCGGGAGGAAAAGGGGACGACAGAGGATGAGATGGTTGGATGGCATCACCGACTCAATGGAAATGAGTTTGAGTAAGCTCCAGGAGTTGGTGATGGACAGAGAAGCCAAGCCTGGTGTGCTGCAGTCCATGGGGTTGCAAAGAGTCAGACCTGATTGAGCGACTGAACTGAATTGTAGTACTCAATGTTATTATTATCACCAAAAAAAAACTAGCAGGGAGTTAAACTAGCAAATGATGAGGTTGTTAAGAGGCTGTGAATATTCATTAGGTACCTACCAATTGTGGTGTGTAGCTAGTTGGCAGACACTAGCTGAGAACAATCAAGTGGTTACTCAGTGGCCCAGACCCCCTACAGCCTTACACTGTTCCAGATTGACAGAGTCCTCACCTCCCTCCCAGCCCTGACCTTCCTCTCCTTCTGGGCCTATCACAGGTGAGAATTGAACTGGAGGGGTTTTCATTGTCTAAATGCCTATAATGTAAGGATTGTGCTGCTGTTTATCATACCCAGGACATGGAAGCAACCTAAATGTCCATCAACAGATGAATGGATAAAGAAGATGAGGTGTATACACACACACACACACACATAAATATGTACAATTAATTACTAGTCATTAAAAAAAGAATGAAAAAATGCCATTTGCATTATGGATGGATCCAGAGAGTATCATACTAAATGAAGTAAGTCAGGCAGAGAAAGACAAATATTATATGATATCACTTATATGTGGAATCCAAAAAATAGTAAAAATGAACTTATTTACAAAACAGAAGCAGACTCACAGACATAGGAAACAGACTTACAGCTACCAAAGGGGAAGAGGAGGAGGGATAAATTGGGAGTTTGAGATTAACAGATGCACACTATCATATATAAAACAGGTAAATAAAAGGGTGTACTGTATACCACAGGGAACTATATTCGACATCTTACAATAATTGTTGTTCACTCACTAAGTCATGTCTGACTCCGCGACGCCATGGACTGTAGCACACCAGCTATAGTCAACTTCTTGCAATAAACTATAATGGAAAAGAATAAAAAAAAAGAGTGTAGGCATATATTTATATATGTATATAACCAGATAAATATATGCCTACATATGTAAATATGTATATAACCAGATCAGGCTTCCCTGGTGGCTCAGCTGGTAAAGAATCCGCCTGCAATGCGGGAGAGCTGGGTTCCATCCCTGGGTTGGGAAGATTCCCTGGAAAAAGAGAAAGGCTACCCACTCCGGTATTCTGGCCTGGAGAATTCCATGGACTGTACAGTCCATGAGGTAGCAAAGAGTGGACACAACTGAGCGACTTAAAAAAAAAAAAAACAGATCACTTTGCTGGCCACCTGAAACTAATACAATATTGTAAATCAACTATATTTCAATTTTTAAGAGAAAAAAAGGATTATGCTGAATTTCTAAGTAATTGCTGTTTGTACATCCATCTGATTGCTTAATCATATCTCTGATTAAGTCTTTCATAGTTATGTAAATTTTTCACCTTTAAGTCTTAGAGTAGATTTGGGGAGACATGATGTCTTTCCATTAATTTATACTCTGCCTTGGGACCAGGCTTTAGAGTCAGAGAGCTGAGGCCTTGTCTGCCCTCTGAGCGCAGTAGGCAGCGTGTCAGTCTCTTTGTCAGAGAGCGTGGGCCCAGCTCCCAGGCCTGCCGCTTTCTGAGTGCAGGGTCCTAGGAAGGTCACTTGCCTCTCCTCTCCTGACCTGTCTTCCTCGGTTGTGACATGAGAATAAAGCCAACTTCCAGGGGGCCGGGGGGATGGTTCAGAGGAGGGCAAAGGAGCCAGTCTCTGCCAAGCACCTCTCCAGGCCCTGGCCAGCAAGGTGGGAGAAGACCACACGTTCTTTTGCTGGATTCACACTGTGGGGAAAGTGGGGTTGGGCTGCCATTTCTGGCCCCTCATGAGAGTGGGGGTCCCCTGAAGAATAGAGGCAGCACGGAGGAAGCAGAGAAAAAAACTGGAGCTGAGGACCACGGTCAGCCCCAGTGCCCATCCATGATGCTTCTACACCATGAGAAAAATGCCATTTTTTGTTCAAAAAGAAAAATTAAGTGAGATTTTCTTTTTTTTCCAAAGCAGTTATCACTTCCTACTATATTATATAAGTTCTGTTCAGTCGTGTCCAATTCTTTGCAACCCCATGGACTGCAGCACGCCAGGTTTCCCTGTCCTTCAGCATCTCCTGGAGCTTGCTCAAACTCATGTCCATTGGGTTAGTGATGCCATCCAACCATCTCATCCTGACACCCCCTTTCCTTCCTGACTTCTATCTTTCCCAGCATTAGGGTCTTTTCTAATGAGTCAGTTCTTCACTTCAGGTGGCCAAAGTATTGAAACTTCAGCATTTGAAGCTGAAGCATCTTATGTAACGTATCCATTTATTATGCTGATTGTTGGCTCTGTCTCTCTTCATGAGGATAAGCTCCACGAGGCAGGGAGCTCTTTTGTCTCTTTTATTTGCTGATCCATCCATGGCACTCAGCAGGTACTCAGTAAATAGTTGTTGAATGAATGAATGGGCTTTGAAATCTGGAGAAGGTTGAGATGTCGATATTAATAACTATCGATGGTTGCTCATAATTTTTTTTTTTCATTTGCTGACTGCATTTGCCATTTAGCTGATGACCTGAGATGGAGCCAAAACTCCTCAGACCTCAGACAATGGCTAACGTTTGGTGCTTCATCTCAAAGGCAAGAAGTGGCAACAGGGTCTTTGCATTCAGAGGTTCTTCCTTCTGAGAGCCCATCCCTAAAATGCTGTGTGTCTTGGGTCCTCCCCTTGACTCTCTTCTTATCTCAGTTCTCCTGGTCTCCCTGAGGAGCCCACCCTCTCCCAGGGCTGAAATATGCTTCTCTCTGCTGACATCCTCTGGACCTGGTCTCCAGCCCTGACTTCCAGAGTCAGATGAAAAGCTGCTTCTCTGACTTTTCCACTCCAATGAACTGTACACAGAACCTGTGCAGAATGAAAACACGAGGCCCTTCATGGAAACTTTATTATGAATTTCAAGACAGGGACAGCAGAGCATTAAACTGAGAGTGGAACCCCTTTTGGCCCAGGGCACACACCCCTGAAGCCAGCCTTGACTGCAGACGTTTCTAACTTAGCAAGTCCAAGATCCAGCCCCTCATCTTTCTCCCATCTCCACAGGCTCCTCCTCCCAAGGCCCTCATCTCTGAGACCAGCCCCTCCACCCACCCAGTCACTCAAGTAGAGCGCAGCCCTTCACCCCATCCCATCACCCAAGCCTACTGAATCTACTTTACAGAGGCCTCTGTCTCTCTCTCTGCCTCTCATGTCTCTCCATCACTTCACCAACCCAGGAAAAGTCAATTCTACTGCAGCCTCCTAACCACACCCTGCCTCCCATCTCCGCTCTCTTCAAACCATTCTACAGATCACTGCAGACTGACCTTAAAGTGCAAAATTTTAACATCAAGTCCAGACTCTTCAATATGAAAATAAGGCCCCCCGAGTGATGTAACTGTCATTTCCTTCCCTAGTTTACAAGGCTCTCCCCCTGAACTTGGTTTGAATCCTCCCCACGTACCTTTCTTGTTGCTTGAAACACCTTCCCTCTCACCCACTCCCCTCTCTCCTTCATTAGGCTTCTTCCAGGAAAGCTTCTTCAACTACTGGAGACCCAAGGGCACCTCTCCTCCAGGCTTCCCTAGTCTTGCTCAATGTTAGCTGTGAAGTGGTAGTTGTTGTTGCTGCTGTTGTTGCTGAGTCACTAAGTCATGTTTGACTCTTTGTGATCCCATGGACTGCAGCATACCAGGCTTCCCTGTCCTTCACTATCTCCCAGAATTGGCTTAAACTCATGTCCATTGAGTCAGTGATGCCATCCAATCATCTCATCCTCTGTCACCCCCTTCTCCTGCCTTCAAACTTTCCCAGCATCAGAGTCTTTTCCAATGAGTGACGTCTTCACATCAGGTGGCCAAAGTATTGGAGCTTTAGCTTTTGCATCAGTCCTTCCAATGAACATTCAGGGTTGATTCCCTTTAGCACTGACTGGTTTGATCTCTTTGCAGTCCAAGGGACTCTCAAGAGTCTTCTCCAGCACCACAATTCAAAAGCATCAATTCTTTGGCGCTCAGCCTTCTTTATGGTCCAACTCTCACATCTATTCATGAGTACTGGAAAAACCATGAAGTGGTATGATTCCTATTTCCTGGTCCAATCCCTCATTAAGTGGTCAGGTACTAGGAAGTTTCTCTGTTCCCCACTGCATTCCTGGAACCTGCAGTGCACCTGGTTCTTTAAGGTCACTGTAGCTCTAACTAGAGCAGGTTCTAAGTAGGAAAACGGAAGGCAATGTTCTTCTAAGCAACGGAACAAAAATAAGTAAATAGACAAACAAGTTCCATCAACATGTCTGCTTCAAAGTCTCTCTAGAATAGATATGAGAGACATCGATCGCACAAAATCTGATTTATCATAGGAGACACAGGTACACATTTAACTTGGGGACAAGGAGCCAGGGGTGGGCCCCAATCAAACTTACGCATTCCCACTCCAATATCCAGCCCCACCCACCCTACCCTTTCTCTGAATCTTTGGGGCAAGACAACTCAGGCCATCTGGGGCAATACTCATCCACCCCAGGGGAAGGCTAAGATGCTACTACCGTCCTGTATCCTAATAAGCTTCCTTCTTACAGAAACAGAGAGGAAAACCTAACCCTGGATGAGAAGCAAGCATTTGTACCCGCTATGACTTCATTTTCTGGTAGCCTGATCATTTAAAAACTTGAAAAAGAACAGGATGTCTTTTCTTTACCCGCATACCTAATTATCAAGACTACTAAAACTGTTTATATCATTTTAGGGGAATAAGATAAGAAAACATCTTAAGAGGAAACATGACCCATCCTTTAAAAGATGGACATCGTATGCGGGAAAACATTCTGAATGAGATCAATATAAACAGGGTTCATTGTATTTTAAATAGCAAGATTTAAGTAGGCTTTTATTCATAACAGGATGGACAGTCCTTTAAATTATGCTGAAGCATCAGGGGGAATAAAGGAGAGCAAGGAGTAAGAGATGGTCTGGAAAGTCTATCTTTGGGGTCCTAAATGAAGCAAAATTAAAATGCATCTTTCCAGAAAGCCGAACAAATTATAAGTAGAAACAATTAGGTGATGATAATTCCTCTAGTAAAAAGCATATATATTTCTGTTTTCCTATTTATAATAGAGCTAGAAGGTTTCAGAGCCCTCCAGTTACATGCGAGCTGGTTTGAAATTGAGCTTTAATTTAAGATAAAAATACTCAGGGAACAAATGAGGGCAGGAACTTTGGTCTAGATAGAACGGTAACGCACACTTACGATTACCCAGCTAGTTAGTTCCAGATTTCGACCGTGAAACCACAAAGGAATAAATAGTTCATCCTGAGAAAGCTGGGGTTCTGAATTGTGAAGGACTTCTCAACCCTACAAATGCAAATATCATTTAAGGAGCAACCCTTACAAGTTCTCTCATCTAAAGGCAGGCTCTGAGACATGTTTACTTCTTAGGGAAAAAAAATAAGAGGGTTCTCCTGCTCTAGTTTATACTTTGGAGCCCAGTTTACCAAGGAATGCTCAGCACCATTTTACAGGGCTTCTGGTTAAAGATGTCATTTTTATTTTAATGGGAAGATCAGTGAAATCTACAACCCAGGCAAGCTCCGACTCCCTCTCCTCCATCTATCCTGAGAGCAAACCAGAGGAAAACCAGCATCCCGGGAAGTAGTCAACACAGGTGGATATTTCTAATTTACCCATAGAAAACTCTTCAGTTAAAAAAAAAAAAAAAAAACAGGCTGGCTAGTAATCTATTTAAAACCGCGGCTGACATGATAAATGAAACAGAATAAATGTATACAGCGAGTGAGCCTCCTCGGGAACATGGTGGGGACCGGAGTGCTTCTGCTGACAGCGACTTTCCCGTCAGTGGCCTGTCTCTCTTGGAGGCAGCTGTCAATCACGGGCCAGCCTGCGCTCCCGGGGGAGTTCATTGTGCCCGCAGACAGTTGTGGAATAACTGCTCCTAGGCGTCGGAGCAGCAGATGGAGTGTATCTGTCAATCATTGTCACTAATTATTAACTTCTGTCACTCAGAGCAAGGCAACATCTCGGCGCCTGATCCGCTGTGATTTGATCTGCCACGCCACCTCGGAGACAGACAGAGCAACCCTTCATTCCGGTCACACTCCCAGCACTTTGCTGGGTCAGCCGCGGTGACTCAGTGTTCGCGCCCCACGACCGGCCACCACACATGGATGCGCAGGCGCACGCGCACACTGGGGCTTCGGGATGCGCTGCCGCAGTGAGGGGCCTCCTCCAGGGGCCCAGGCCACGGGCGCTCCCGCTCATTAATTATTGAGGCAGGACGGTTTTATCTTGGTTGCTGGCAGAACCAGGGCCAAAGTGTTAAGAGAAGACCAATTTGGAGGGTATTCTTCTCTTCACACAACCCCAGGACCAGCGGTTACCAGCCAAGTTCACATTGATTATATTCCTATGATCTTTTCTCAACCCTCTGATTTTGGAGCTAGAGATGCCAGCCTGAATAATTAATTAAAGCATCTGGAGCAGGTTTTACAAACAGGAGCTTCAACCTAAGCAGAGATTTGCTACCTTGTGTTCAGAGACTATCTTAGTGACTAGACTGGGAAGGAGGCTTTGAGATCTTCAAGGTCAGTCTCCCCCAGAGTGGGATACGATTTGCCCAAGGTCACACAGCTCACTGCACTGGTACCCCCAAGAAGACCTCACCTGGGCATGTATCTGGAGCTCAGGTATTCCTGGGGGCTGTGGGAGATGCCCTCCCCCAGTTTGGGAAAATGAGGCAAGCTCCCTTGGAGAGGCTGACTCCTCATGGTGATCACCCCCTCAGGCTCTTGGAGTCAGGTCACTGGACAACCTTGGATAAGTTGCTTTACCTCTCTGAGCTATGACTTCCTCATCTGCAAAAGAAGATTAATTCTAGAGCCTTCCTCAAAGGTGGCTACAAGAGTTAAATGAGAATATTCCAGGTTAAATAACCCAGCACAGTGCCTGCCTGGCACAGGTACAGCTCTCGATAAATAATAGCAACAATTGTGTATACCAGACCAGAGCAAGGGCTGGTCTAATTTCAAAAAAGTAAAAATCGGATTATAAGAACCATTGGAAAATGCTCATCAATTATTATTTTTTTAACTGCAAGTGACTAGATTGACGTTAGCCAGGCTCTAACAAACCTAGTTGTAGTTTCCATAACTAGCTCCTTAGGGGCCTGCTGTGGTGGATTGACAAGGCATTGTGGTAAGCATATCAATCGTTTATGTGTAAATAGTAATGCACACTTGGCTGGGTCTCTTCAAAATCAGTTATCCTGTTAGAACAACTAAAGGCACTCCCCCTCACTCGGTTGCCATTCCTATTTGCTTGTGCAAACCCTTTCTCGATGGAAGCTGCTCTGGGGAGTTCCAGCCCAACGCTGGTTAGAAACCAAACCAAATTCCAAATCCTCAAATCACCAGGTCTGACTGCATTCGCAAAAGCACCCTACTGTTTCCAGCATCTGCCAAGGATGCTCTAGGCCACCCAATATGCAAAGCTGGTACTTCTCCCAATCTCCAAGGGTCCCACCAGACCCATCACAATGGCTGTGTCACAAATTATCCCCAAAATTATCCTAAAACATTCATTTATTACACTCATGGGTCCTGCCAGTCAGGAATTTGGATGAGGCATGGCAGGGATGGGTGGTCTCTGCTCCACGATCCTTGGGGCCCCACTAGATGCTGGGCCAGCTGGGGCTCCTCAAGCATCTTTCTCCTTCTCCATGTAGCCCATTCACATGATCTCTCCAGCACATGAGCTTAAAGGTAGTCAAATGACTTACATGCAGCCCAGGGCTCCCAAGGGGTATGCAGAGGACAGGGAAGGGAGGGGAGGAAAGTATAGGGGAGGAGAGGCCACCTTTCACCTTCTATGACCTGACTCCAAAGTCATACAGCCTCACTTCCTCCACACTCTCTTGGTCAATTAACCCTCATTAAAGTTTTTGCTCTATCAGATCTAGTCCCATAAATCTATTTCTCGCTTCCACTGTATAATCATAAGGGATTTGATTTACATCATACCTGAATGGTCTAGTGGTTTTCCCTACTTTCCTCAATTTAAGTGTTAATTTGGCAATAAGGAGTTCATGATCTGAGCCACAGTCAGCTCCTGGTCTTGTTTTTGCTGACTGTATAGAGCTTCTCCATCTTTGGCTGCAAAGAATATAATCAACTTAATTTTGGTGTTGGCCATCTGGTGATGTCCACGTGTAGAGTCTTCTCTTGTGTTGTTGGAAGAGGCTGATCTCCTCCATCTACGAACTATCGTGAACTATGGAATGAGGTTTGTGACATTGTACAGGAGACAGGGATCAAGACCATCCCCATGGAAAAGAAATGCACAAAAGCAAAATGGCTGTCTGGGGAGGCCTTACAAATAGCTGTGAAAAGAAGAGAAGCAAAAAGCAAAGGAGAAAAGGAAAGATATAAGCATCTGAATGCAGAGTTCCAGAGAATACTAAGGAGAGATAAGACAGCCTTCCTCAGCAATCAATGCAAAGAAATAGAGGAAAACAACAGAATGGGAAAGACTAGAGATCTCTTCAAGAAAATTAGAGATACCAAGGGAACATTTCATGCAAAGATGAGCTCAATAAAGGACAGAAATGCTGGGAACTAACAGAAGCAGAAGATATTAAGAAGAGGTGGCAAGAATACACAGGAGAACTGTACAAAAAAAGATCTTCACAGCCCAGATAATCACGATGGTGTGATCACTCACCTAGAGCCAGACATCCTGGAATGGGAAGTCAAGTGGCCCTTAGAAAGCATCACTAAGAACAAAGCTAATGGAGGTGATGGAATTCCAGTTGAGCCATTTCAAATCCTGAACGATGATGCGGTGAAAGTGCTGCACTCAATATGCCAGCAAATTTGGAAAACTCATAAGTGACCACAGGACTGGAAAAAGTCAGTTTTCATTCCAATCCCAAAGAAAGGCAATGCCAAAGAATGCTCAAACTACCACACAATTGCACTCATCTCATACGCTAGTAAAGTAATGCTCAAAATTCTCCAAGCCAGGCTTCAGCAATACATGAACCATGAACTTCCTAATGTTCAAGCTGGTTTTAGAAAAGGCAGAGGAACCAGAGATCAAATTGCCAACATCCGCTGGATCATGGGAAAAGCAAGAGAGTTCCAGAAAAACATCTATTTCTGCTTTATTGACTATGCCAAAGCATTTGACTGTGTGGATCATAATAAACTGTGGAAAATTCTGAAAGAGATGGGAATACCAGAACACCTGATCTGCCTCTTCAGAAACCTATATGTAGGTCAGGAAGCAACAGTTAGAACTGGACATGGAGCAACAGACTGGTTCCAAATAGGAAAAGGAGTACATCAAGGCTGTATATTGTCACCCTGCTTATTTAACTTCTATGCAGAGTACATCATGAGAAACACTGGGCTGGAAGAAGCACAAGCTGGAATCAAGATTGCCAGGAGAAATATCAATAACCTCAGATATACAGATGACACCACCCTTATGGCAGAAAGTGAAGAGGAACTAAAAAGCCTCTTGATGAAAGTGAAAGAGGAGAGTGAAAAAGTTGGCTTAAAGCTCAACATTCAGAAAATGAAGATCATGGCATCTGGTCCCATCACTTCATGGGAAATAGATGGGGAAACAGTGGAAACAGTGTCAGGCTTTATTTTTGGGGGCTCCAAAATCACTGCAGATGGTGATTGCAACCATGAAATTAAAAGACGCTTACTCCTTGGAAGGAAAATTATGACCAACCTAGATAGCATATTGAAAAGCAGAGACATTACTTTGCCAACAAAGGTCCGTCTAGTCAAGGCTATGGTTTTTCCAGTGGTCATGTATCGATGTGAGAGTTGGACTGTGAAGAAAGCTGAGTGCCAAAGAATTGATGCTTTTGAACTGTGGTGTTGGAGAAGACTCTTGAGAGTCCCTTGGACTGCAAGGAGATCAAACCAGTCCATCCTAAAGGAGATCAGTCCTGGGTGTTCGTTGGAAGGACTGATGCTGAAGCTGAAACTCCAATAGTTTGGCCACTTCATGCAAAGAGTTGACTCATTGGAAAAGACCCTGATGCTGGGATGGACTGGGGGCAGGAGGAGAAAGGGACAACAGAGGATAAGATGGCTGGATGGCATCACTGACTCGATGGACATGAGTTTGAGTGAACTCCAGGATTTGGTGATGGACAGGGAGCCTGCCATGCTGCAATTCATGGGGTCGCAAACAGCTGGACACGACTGAGTGACTGAACTGTACTGAAAGTTCTTGCTGGGACTTCCCTGGTGTCCAGTGTCCCCCTTCCAATGCAGGAGACACAAGTTCTGTCCCTGGTCTGGGAACTAAGATCCCATGTGCCGAGGGGCATCTGAGCCCGCCTACTACAACTACTGAGCCCAGGCACTCTAGAGCCCATGCTCTGCAACTAGAAGACCCTGAATGCTGCAACTAGAGAAGAAGCTCGTGGGCTGCAACAGAGACCCAGCACAGCTAATCTTTTCTTTTAAGTTTTTGTTAAAAAAAAAAAAAAACAGTAAGCCTTGCTGTCTAAAGAACATCAAATTCTGTGGGCTTTCCAATTTTATGCCTTGTGTAAAATCAAGCCCCCCAGCTTGGGTAACAAGACCCAGCCTCAGGCAGACACTGTCCAGTAGAACTTTCTGTAATGATAGAAATGTTTTGCTCTTTACAGATCAATAGTCATCAGCCACAAATGGCTATTGAGCACTTAAAATGTGGCTAATACAACTGAGGGATGAAATCTTTGATTTTTTACAATTTTTTAAAATGTATTTGTTTTTGATTGAGGATAATTGCTATACAATGTTGTGTTGGTTTCTGCCGTACATCCACATGAATCTGCCATGGATATACATACGTCCCTTCCCTCTTGAACCTCCCGCCCACCTCCCACCCCATTCCACCCCCTTGGGTTGTCACAGAGCACCAGGATGAGCTCCCTGCATCACATACAAATTCCCACTAGCTATTTGTTTTATGTATGGTAGTGTATGTTTCAGTACTACTCTCTCAACTCGTCCCTCCCTCTCCTTCCCCCACTGTGTCCACAAGGCTATTCTGTATGTCTGCATGAGGGACCAAATTGTAATTTTATTTTTGTTTCATGAACTTGGACTTCGATTTAACTAGCCACATGTGGCTACTTGCTACCGTATTGGACACTGTAGATTCCGTTCTCAGGCCTCGAGGCAGGTCTAGCTTCTAAAACAGAGAAGAGATTCAAGGCTCAAGGACGACCCTACAGGAGACAGGCTCACTGCCTCTGGACCCCCTGGGTCCTGACTAGCTTGGAGCATCATTTAAAGAAGAGGAAAGAAGAAATAACAAAAGGTGAGCTCAGAACCCTTCTCCGCTGATTGCTCCATTCAATCTGATCTTTTCTGAAAATTATATTCAGACTGCTTCTCTCACTAAATATTAGAAGGCCGAGGAGCAGGAATTCAGCAGTGGAAAACCAACAGGCTTCTGCCTTGAGCATCCTCTCCATCATCCCAGCACCTGCCCAGAAAGCAGAAAACATCTCAGGCCCATTTTTTTACTTTTAATTCTGAAAGACCAGAATGCAGGAACCACCCAGCAGGTGGTGAAAGAGTATGCAGAGTGTGCTCGGGGAAGGAATCTAAAAACACCTGGACCAGCCCTCAGCTTAATCTGGGGCTGACAGGGGCTTCAAGCAGAACTAATGGCTCAGTTACAGACCTCATTAGGGGATGGGATTTTCCCACTTTCCTTACTGTGACTGAGGTTTGTTTGTTTGTTTTTTCCCCCCTCTCTCCTGTTGAGCAGAAGGAGTAACAACGTTAAATTATTTGCCGTTTTCAAGAGGGGGAAAAATCAATTAAAAAAGAGAGAGAGGATAAAAATGAATTTCTCCATCATTGGTGCTGATTATTGAAGACAGGATTTTCCCCTGCAGAGCTACGGCAAAGAAAAAACGGTACTTCTAGGGCGTTTGCTAAAGAAAAAGTTCTTTCTCACTGGGATTATCACTGCCATGTCCCACCCCTTTTCTGCAAAAGGGGCTTGGAATTCTTCAGTTTAATCTCCAGCTTGGTGTAGTCTCCTTGATGTTCCAATCTGGGGTGCTCAGCAAAAGAGATTTTATATGGAAGCAGCCATGCCATGCTCACCATGGACAAATGCATAGCCCTTATGAAATAAGAATGCATTTTGTCCCTCCTGCAGAATCCCAGGGGCGGGGGAGCCTGGTGGGCTGCCGTCTATGGGGTCGCACAGAGTCAGACACAACTGAAGTGACTTTTTCCCTTTCTGGGGAAAGCCTGGCTGCCCTTCCTGCCAATGAGTCTCTTTCTAGAAAATGGGGAAATGAACTCCCCAATACCAAGCCTCCTTGTCTGTCCACCCTTGTGCTGAACCAGAAGCTTTCTGCACCGCAAGCAAACCTCCATCTCTGCTCTCATAAACCTCTGAGAAGTCGAATTACTAACAATATTTCCGTTTGGAGAAACTTTTATAAAATATTACAATCAATTCAATTGCATTAACACACTTGAACCTCTTAAATTCACCACAGTGGAAAACACAATACTTCTCTATTACATCAAATGTCTGGTCAGATCTGTATCATAGGAAACTGAAACCAGAGGCACTGGGGTGGGGGGCTGTTTATCCCAACTTAGCAAAAGGAATTATCTGACAGTTGGAAATGAAAAACTTCTAATAAACATTACGGTTTATTGAAAAGTTTAAACAATAAGATTAAGGAAACTTCTGAAATATTAAGAAATGTATATTATCCTACTTTACCTTGCTTGGGGAATTCCTCAAGGATTTATTATTCTGTTACACCACCAAAAAGCCTGTGTTATGTTAAGAGATTCTGCCTTCCTGCCTGCATTCCGCATGAATCTAAAATTAAGAGGCAATCTTTCTTCAGCACGTTGTACTTCCCTAAATTAGGTTTGGTTTCCAGTGCAGAATTTGGAAGCCAGTGTTCTTCCTCCGGGTACCATTGGCCCCTAATAATAAATGCTCTAGAGAAAAGAGTCCCCTCTTCTCTAGTGCTTTTGTTGTTCCCACTGAAAAATATATGCATGTGAGGCTGGTGAGGATGCTGGCATGGAAGCTGACCCCCAGAGCCCGGGGCCCAGGGTACAGGGTGATGGGCAGGAGCTCGGGGCTGCTGCAGGAAGTGGTCTGGCCTTTGACTAGCCAGTCACAAAGAGGTCCTTGGGTGTTTCAGCCTTCCAGAAAGCAGCCTCTAAAATCCTCAGAATATGATCAACCTATGAGTGGCCTGGCCCATGGCAATGTCCTGCTTCCTGGACTACCTTACTCCCCCTTGAAAGGAACTCATCTTTCAGTGGGTCTCCACCTGATCCCCAGCAGCCTACCAAGTCTCTCTCCAGGCATGAGAGATTTCAGGAGAATCAGGGTAAGATGTTGCTAGCAGGATCTAAAGCTCCAGATGGGAAAAGAATCTAACACTTGACCAGTCATCCAACAACCTCTCAAGGTTCAGATGCCTCCACTATAAATAAAGGGTGTTGATAATGTCAGCCAAATGTAACCGCAGCCTGCGGGAGCTACAGAGGGGCTTTTTAAACTTTCCCAGGATGTGGGTTGTGTCCCCAGACTCACACACCTGTGGTCTTAATTCTGCTCCCCCATCATGCCTCTGTTCTCCCCCACATCACCCCAGGTGCAAAACTCAGCCACTTGACTAGTGTCCACTGGAAATCCATTCACTCTGAGCATTTAGTGAGTTTCAGTAAAATCGATGAAGAAGGTAACAGCAAGGGAAGTAGGGAGAGGGGAGAGGGAGGGGCCGCATCAGACAGTACAGAGCATGCCACCCCTCCCCCACTTTGCAGTACCAGTTCACAGATAATCCCACAGCTTTTAAGTAGCAATGAGCATTCCACCACCTCAGTGACACTCCCTCCAGCAGGCACTCTTGCCTCTGAATCGTTTATGCAGCAGGGAGGGGGATAAAGCACCCAGAGTCATCCACACTCAGCCTCTTGGGAGGACCAACTGCAGGGCATGGGGCAGATGATACAGCCTTTGGCTAGGATTTGAAGGTTTCTCTCCTCCACATTGCTAATTAGCACCTGCTGAAGCTGAATCTATAATCCTGGTGGGGTTCATGCCAACCCAAACAACAGGCTATTGAGATCCAGTTGGAGAGGATCCATGTGTAAGACCAGGATAAGGAGACGTGCATTATTGTCTCACAAATGCCTCACTCCTTGGGTAGCCTCTAGAAATCTGTGTGTTTCTGAGCCTCAGTTTACCCCAGCTACAGAATGGGCATCATTTTGTGTCCATACTGATACTAAATGGATCTTTACCAATGCCATCATCTTTTATAACTGAAACTCCAAACCAAAACTACTTTTCTGTCCCAGAATCCCTGGGGTGGTTTAGTTCTTACTACTCCCCTTAAAATCAAATTCGCTAAAGACCCCTTGGTCTCTTGAATGCCACCCCCCTCAGTTGGAGGTGTGAGGACAAAGCTTGGCTCCCACAGGTTAGCTCATTTAGGACTTGCTTTCATCCACTCTGTTCATGTATGTTGGAAATGTCCCCAAATGCATTTTAATCTCCATCTGCCATTATAGGGAAATTTTCCCAAATTTTTTTATTATTACATCTTGTAGTTCTAGAACGTAATGTTTAACTATCAAACCTCAAGACAGGCTTGTCCTTCAAAATTCCAGATCTTTCCTCTCTTGGAAATTTCTGCATCGTGAATTGTTAAAGTGTTAAAAATGTAATGGTTTGCAATGGTATTCAGCTGTATTTCTTTTTTCAGCACAATAGAATTAACACTCCAATCTGACTTTCCTCGGCTCCACAGGAAGCAACCAGGCAGCTGCATTTCTTGTCCAAGGAAGGTCACTTTACCAAACTGGACATCCCAATAATGCCCCAATAACTAATTCACAAAACTTAGGAAAAGTAGACAGTGAAGCCAAATATAACAGAAACCACAGCACACGACAGCACCCACTCATCATGATATTTGGTCTGGTCTGGCCACAGTCACAGCTTCCATATAATCTAAACCTTCTAATACGAAAACCTCTAAACCCAAGCATACCTTTTGCTGTGTGGAAAAAGATGGGATTGAGCTGCAAAGACAGACAAGTGCTAAAAACAACATTCATCTTCCTGAACGTTAGGGAGAATCCTCCCTACTTCACAGAATCTTGGGGTGAAAAGAAACAGCATTTTCTCCCCATTACCCCATTTGCTCTTCACAACCTCCTGAGAAGTTGATATGTCTGTGCCCATTTCATAGATGGGGAAACTGAGGCTCTTTTCAGCAGTGACTTGCCAGAAATCACACTATTAGGGAATTGCAGAGGTAGGAAGCTGTACTCAGTTCTGTCCAGCTTTAAAGTTCTTCTCATTGGTTTTTCATAGTCCAATCAACGCCCACCTCACTCCCCATTCCCACCCCCATCATCTAATGCCTGAATCCCTTCTGTGACTTCCAAATATCTAGTGGCCATCCTGCCTCTGCTTGAACACCTGCAGTGGTAGAAGGCTCACTCCCTTATGAACAGCCCCCGACCCCCATCAGCTCCTCTACCCTTTCTTCCCTCTCCACTGGGGAAAGCCAGGAAGACTTTCACGCCCACTGAGGTAGAATGATAAGAGGGAAGCCTCAGAGTTAGCTTTTAAAAAATTAAAATTAGAAACAATCACTCAAAGCAAAGAAGAACAAAAACAGACAATGCAGCCTGCTCCAAAGTACTCGTCAATTTTCCTTTTCTAAGGAAAATGGGAACAAGTGAAGGGAGTAGGTGATGGAGAAGACATCCCTCCATGGGTCTGAGTGAGTCCAGCTGGACACATCTGGGAGATGGCTCCTATCATCAACCCAGATGAACATCCAGGGAAATGTGGATGGGCTTTTCTCACATCCTTACTCTGTGTCTAGGGGGAAAATACACTGTACAAGTTTTGTGGATCAGCAGAGAAATGCAACAGTTTGACTTATTCAACTCAACTAAGGAGTTGGGAACCAGCTTTGCCATATCTCTCACGTGCCTATGGTATACCAGGATCTCTGCTGGAATCCTCACCTGTCACTGCATCTCCTAAATACCCTGGGAGGCAGATACCATTATTACCCCTGTTTCACAGATGAGGATTTGAAAGTCTGCTTTACCTCTGTGCTCTCACCCAGTCATTGGCAACTGAGCCTCAGTTGCCCCATGTCACTAGTAAGTGGCAGAGCTGGAATTTGACCGCACTGGGTTTCAGAACCTGTGCTCTTAATCGCTAGCTACACTGCCTCAGTATATTGTGGCTAATTGCATGGTGTTTATACAATAGGCAGCAAGTGTGTGTGTGCTCAGTCATATCGGACTCTGGCTCCTCTGTCCATGGGATTAACTAGGCAAGAATACTGGAGTGGGGTTGGGATTTCCTTCTCCAGGGGATCTTCCTGACCCAGGGATGGAACTCAGACCAGTAACTTTTATGAGGCCAAAAATCAACCAACCAACAAGCTGGAAAAAAAAAAAATTCATACAGAAACCACAAGTCCAAAATCACTGGTGAGAGTAGAGGCTGCTAAAAAGCTTCCAAATCTGTTTTCGTAGTCAGTATAATATCAAAGCCAAAACTCTACAAAGAACCAAAAATGAAAATATCTTATCCTATTCATGAATATTGAATAATAATCTAAATAGACTATTAGCAAACTGGCTCCTACCACATATTAAAAGACTAATATACCATGACTAAATGGAGTTCATCCCAGGAATGCAAGGCTGGTTCAGTTTTAGAAAATCTATCACTATAATTCACTATAACAACCAATTAAAGAATAAGGACCATATGATCATTTTACAGGTGCTGAAAAAGATTTTATAAGTTTCAACATTCATTCCAGATTTTTAAAACAGAAAAACTCAATAAAATAGGAATAGGTAGATACTTCATTAACATGATTTATACATCTTAAGCATCAGCACAAAATTTAGGCAATGCTGAGTGTTGGCTAGGATACAGAGCAACTGGAACTCTCATATATTGTTGGTGGACATGCCAAACTTTTTGAAAAAGGACGGGTACTTTTTTATAAAATTAAATGTATTCTTATCTTACAACCCAGCAATTTTTCTAGGTATATTCTCTAGAGGAATGAAAGCAAATGTCCCCAAAAGGCTTTTGCATAAATATTCATAACACCTTTATTCATATTAGTCTAAGACTGGAAAGTATCTGGGTATTCATCAATAGGATAATAGTTAAGCAAGCTGTAGTATATTCATGTAACGAATATCTTAGTCTGCTCAGGCTGTTATAACAAAATACCATGGACTGGTGGCTTAAACAACCCAAAAGTCTATTTTCTCACAGTTCTGGAGACTAGACAGTCCAAAGTGAAGGTGTTAGCATGGTCTGGTTCTAGCAAAGGTGCTTTTGTTGGGTTGCAGGTGGCTAGCTTCTCATTGCACCTGCACATGGAGAGGAAAAAGAGAGGGAGAGAGAGAGCTCTGCAGTGTCTCTTCTTATAAAAGAACTAACGCCATCAGACCAGGGCTCCACCACAATGGCCTCATCTAACCCCAACTGTCTCCCAAGGGCCCCATCTCCAAGTACCATCACACTGGGGGTTCAGGCTTCAGCATATCAATTTGGGGGGGGGGAACACAGCACTCACTTCCTAAAAATGAAATAAGACTCAGCAATAAAAGGACTGCTGATACCTATAGCAACATGAATGTATCTCAAAAACCGTTACACTTTGTGAAATAAAACTTATATAAGAGAATGATTTATTTGATATGAAATTCTAGAAGAGATCTAACTAATCTATGGTAAGAAAAAAATCATAACTGTGGTTGCCTGAGGTGGAGGGATGGGAACTGAGCTAGAAATGAATACAATAGTATTCTGGAATCATAGTAATATCATATATTGATGAGAGTTTAGGTTATGGAAGTGTATGAATTCATCTAAATTCACAGAATGGTAGAATTAGGATCTGTGCATTGAATTGTATGTAAATTTTACCCTCCTAAAAAAAAGGAACCATCTCAAACATTGAACTCTGGTTAATGAGATGCATGCTGAAATTTTTAGAAGTAAATTGCACTGATGTCTTCAACTCACTTTGAAATGCATCCAAAAACTCAAATAGAATGATGGATGGATGAAGCGAATGGTAGATGGATAGATATATAATAAAACATGTAACAATATGTTAATTGTAGCAACCAGGTGCTGGGTATGTGAGTGTTTGCTATATACAATTCTCTCCACTTCTCTGATATTTGAAATTCTTCATAATAAAATGTTAGAGGAAAAAGCCAGCTTCATACTTAACAGTAAAATACTAGAAGCATTTCCATTAAAATCAGAAATAAGTCAAGGATATCCACTATCCATCAATATTAACTTAATTTCTTTCTGAAAGTACCAACAAGGTTACATACTCAAATGCCTTCAGGGGCCATGCAGGTAATGAAAAAAGTAAAGAGAATTAGGTTTTAAAAAAATAGGGACAGGTTAAATTCTGGAGTCTCGACCCATCTTAGGACAGCAGCTCATGAGTTCCAG
The DNA here is from genome assembly GCF_000754665.1 of Bison bison bison. Lineage (NCBI taxonomy): Eukaryota > Metazoa > Chordata > Mammalia > Artiodactyla > Bovidae > Bison > Bison bison. The sequence goes on along the minus strand of NW_011495044.1, from coordinate 5,804,950 downwards.
TGCATTTTCTCCTGCAGGAATACCAACCCAGTGTGGTCTAATCACCTAAAATTTCACATGAAGCTAGGATTCCAGCTTTTGGTGTTTGTGGGAAAGCTCTCAATTTTTTAAAAGATGGTCTAACTGTTTTGCAAATACAGAAAATATACCTGGCCCTAGAACACTTAGTTATCAACCTCCAGAGTGGCAAATAAATAAGAAAGAGAAGGCCATTTATATGTGGAGCCCAGAAAACAATACAAACGAACGTGTATGCAAAACAGAAACAGACTCATAGAAAACGAACTAGTCATTACCAAAAAGGAGAGGGGCGAAATAGGGGTGTGGGATTAAAAGATACAAACTACTACGTATAAAATAGATAAACAATAGGGTATACTGTATAGCACAGGGGGAAAGAGCCATTATCCCCTAATAACTTTTAATGGAGTATAATCTATAAAAATACTGAATCACTATGCTATACCCCTGAAGCTAATATAATATTATAAATCAACTATACTTCAACTCAAAAACTTAAAACTTTTAAAAGGAAAGTAAATCCAAAATAACTGAAAATGTATTAGAAAATCTAAGAGTTTCCATAAGATGAGTAATTACAGATGTAAAACAATAAACACTGATAGCTTTCCTATATATAAATCACAAGCCATTAGAAAATATACAGGAAGGAAAAAAAAGTCATTTATAATAGCAACCAAAAAAAAGAAAGAAACCTAACAAGAAATGAGCAGGATCTAAAAGAACAAAGCTTTAAAGCACTACCGAAGATGCATCAGGCAGTACAGGCTAAATGATGTTGCAGAAACAACCAGCACCAAAAATCCCAGGTTTAACACACCTGAAGTCAGCTGAGTACCGAAGCAGCTGTCCTCCTACGTGGTTCAGCAATAGGCTTGCTTGGATCCTACGATACCTCATGCTTCTATAATAACCAAAGCAAAGGAAGAAAACAGAGAAAACCACACGTGAGTTTGTCGTTGTCTCAGCCCCAAAGTGTCACATGTTCCCTTTACTCATATTTCACTGGGCAGAACCAGCTAGGTAGCCCTACCATGTCCAAGACACTGCAAAATATAACAGAACAAATTAAATATTTGCTGAGCATTTTCTCCTCCAGAGCAAAGGAAAGTCATATTATGACCTTGACAGAAAAGAATAAAGATATCAATTCTCCCTAAATTATGTCATAAATGTAACATAATCCCAAAATATCAAAAGAGTAATTCTTGGAACAAGACAAGTAAATCTTAAGTTTATATGTAAAAATAAGCATATAAATACAGCCAGAAAAATTCTGGGGGAAAAAAGAATAATGGCATACGATTGATCCTATTATACATTAAAGTATAAAACATCAGTAATTAAAATAATTTGGTACTGAAACATGAATAGACCAACCAATCAATGGAGAGAATAAAGGGTCTAGAAATAGATAGAAACATATATCAGGATTAGGTATATAATAAAGATGGCATTTCAAAACAATGAGAAAATGTTTGATTCTTTAATAAATACCATTGGAACAACTGTCTAGCCGTTTTGGGGAGAAAAATTAAATTCTTACCTCACTTCTTATACTAAAACAGATTCTGAAAAGATGAAAGATCTAAACACTAAAAAATAAAATTAGAAACATATGAAAGAAAACATGAATAATATTTTTGAAAATGTAAAAAACATTTTTAAGATCTTTCTAAGTAAAATACACATCTGATGAATTTTTTCAAAATTAATCAATTTAACTACACCAAAATGTAAAAATTTCTGCCAGACAAAACAAAAACCAAATCAAAAGACAATGGCAAGCTGGAAAAAAGCTAATTTCCATAATATTATGTAAGAACTCTTGGAAACCAAGAAGAAAAAGTCCAACAACCCAATAGAAAAAAAGATCATAGAAAGAACACAAATGACTTAAACGTTTTAAAAGATGTTCAGCCTCAGTCATTAAAACAATGAATTATTTTTTTACCTAGCAGATTGGCAAAGATAAAAAATGTAATAATACCTAGTATAGACAAAGAAATGGAGATACCAGCATGCTCATGAATTATCAACAAGGGTATTAACAGATACGACTTTCTTTGAAGGACAAATTGGCAATAAGTTTCACATTTTCAATCTACTTATTCTCTGAGCCAGCAATTTTGCCTCTAAGAATTTTTCGTACAGACATGCTCACACATACGTACCAAAAGTACATTTGCTGCAGCTTTTTTATGGGATCACCAAAAAAAACACCCAAACTGAAAAACGTAAACACTTGTCAATAGGATAGCTAAACACTTTAAGAAGTATAGTGAATGTCATACAAAGAGACGTTGGAAAGAGACACTAACAAAAGCAGATGCTCGAGGTGGAAGGGGAACTCCCACAGGGGAGACAGGGATAGGAGTAAGACTTCTCAATATACTCCTCTTTCAATGATTCTGGGTTTCGAACCTTTTGAATGTATTACCTATTTCAAAAACAAAATTGAATTGGAAAAAAAAAAAAACAACAAGGAGAAGAATGAGATCGATCTGTACACGCCAATACAAAATGATTTCCAAATACAATGTTAGCGGGGGGGAAAGCAAGGTTCAGAAGCCTGTGGAGTATGCTACTATTCATGTGGCAAAGTGTATGCATTGAAAATGTCTAGAAAGATACACAAGAAACTACTAACAGCAGTTTCCTCTCTAATAAGGAAACCAGAAATCTGGAGTAGAAGAATTACTTTTCACTTCACACCCACTAATACTTGTTTTTTAACAAACGAATGCAATACAATTTCATTTAATCCTCAGATCAAAGTCACTAGTCTAGAATCACCATGATGAAATCAGCAGAATCTCACAGAAAAAGATGTAGAGCTTGTGTGTGAGATTTAAAAAAAAATACATATATATACATATATATATATAGCAAAGCGCCCCCCGCCAACACTCAGTGACCTAAACGATACATCTAGCTGGGCACTGAGCTTTGGGAGACGAACAAGACTTCAGAGTCAAGTCCACTTGAATCCTGACTTTGCCACTTACTAGCTGTGTGACCTCAGGCAAGTTCCTTCACCTCTCTGGGCCTGTTTCTTCATTCCTTAAAAAACGAATTATTACACTTGCCTTCCGTTACCATGATTAAACGAGATGGTACAGGTAAGGGGCTTAAAGACCTGGCATGCAGCAAGCATTTAATTAGTAGTAGCAAGGGAAAGGTTAAGTTAATTATTATACCCTGGTGCTCTGGAATATTATTATATGGTTTTGAAAAGAATTACACAGGACTTGGCCTGATAACGTGGAAAGATCTCCAGGGACATTCTTACGGGAAGAAAGCAAGTGAGAGACCAGAATGCACAACGGGATTGCAGCCTGCAGGGAGGGAGGACCTATATTATGTTTCGATTATGAATTTTTAAAAAAAATCAAATTGCTATATTAAAAAGTCTGGAAGGCTTCATACCAATGGTAAAAGGTGTTTATCTTTGGAAAGGAAGTTTGGGGAAAGACAGGTTGGAAGGACGTTCGCTTTTTACTTCATGCGTCGCGGTATTGTTCGAGCTTTTCACTACTAGTGTTGATCACTTTTTTTTTATTTTAAAAGAAGCAAAGACCTTTTCATTAGAAAATTAATGGGAATTAGGAATCAAGGGGAGGCTTCCGCAGCGACCGGGGAGGTGGGGCGGCGAGGCGCCCACTCCTAGCTCTTGACACAGACCTCCCTACCCGCTCCC
>NW_011495044.1:5800869-5801027 GCF_000754665.1 Bison bison bison | reverse complement strand
GGGGCACACGGGTTCACTGGGGCCGCGGGGCCGGGAAGGGGTCAGGGGACCAGGGGTGGAGGGGTCCTCGGGAGTGGAGAGGGTCGCGGGGACCTCTGGGACGCCGGGGGCCAAGGAGGACCCGGGGTGGAGGGGGACACGCGGGAGCAGAGAAGAGC
>NW_011495044.1:5784807-5800769 GCF_000754665.1 Bison bison bison | reverse complement strand
CAGCACATCCCAGGCCGCGTCCTTAGCAGCGGGGCCACCGAGGCAGAACGCGGCTGCCCGGGTTTGGGAAGGCGCGCCGGCCGCGGGCCCGGTGGCCTCCGGAGGACCCCTGCCTCCCGCCCTGCCCGACCAGACCTCCTTGGGGACGGCCCGCCAGGGAAAAAGAGGCTGGGCAGGGACAGGCTTCCCCCGAGAATATGCCCTGAGCGGAGGCCGTCGTCTCTGCAATTTCGGCGGGGGCGCACAGGCTCCAGAGACGGGAGTGGGCTTGGGTCCGAGCTCTGCCACGAAATAATATGGTGCCCTGATCTACAGGCTCTTCTCTGTGTGCCTCGATTTCCCCACCTTAAAAATGAAGCTCAGTACATATCTCATCGGAGTAAATGCTTCTAAAGTACTTAGTGCTTGACACATTATCTAATTTATTCTTCAACAATCCTGAGAGGTGGATATTAATACTGTCAAAGTAAATGGAGCTCAGAGGGGTGAAGTGGCAGAGGTCTTGACAGCTAGGGAGCTACCGCACGGCTGAAGGAAGCAGCCAAGAGCAGAAGTATTTGTCTCTAAGGTAGACTGAGGCGTTCTCTTTGCGACTGAAGTTTTCAGGCCCATAAGTTTAAATGAGGAGGCTGGAGAAGGCTATGCTTGGGGTGACACCTTTTAAGAAGGGGCTAAGGAGCCCTGGTTCAAATGTAAGTGTTCATGCATCTGCTGCCCCAGTATCAATTAAAAAGAGCAGCTGCCTCTTTCCACCATTGGTGCCCCCTGCCCATAGCCTGAGGAAAGGGACTGGAGAAGGGGGCACAAAACCTACTACAAAGCTACAGTAATCAAGACAGCATGGCACTGGCATAAGGATAGGCATAGATCAATGAAATAGAATGAAAGTCCAGAAACATGCCTTCACATTATTGGTAAATTGATTTTTTACAACAGAGTCAAGATAGGTTTACCTATGGCTGATTCATGTTGAGGTTTGACAGAAAAGAACAAAATTCTGTAAAGCAATTATCCTTCAATTAAAAATAAGTTAATTAAAAAAAAAGATAACTCAAAGGGGAAAGACTAGTCCTTACAACAAATGGTGCTGGTGCTACTGGACAGCCACGTCATCATACACAAAGAAGGACTGGAAACAGATCATAGGCCTGGATGGAAGAGCTACAGCTGTAGGGTTCTTAGAAGAAAACACAGGAGTAAATCTTTGTAGCTTCATGTTAAGCAATGGTTTTTCACATAAGATACTGAAAGTGTGTGTGCACGTGTACAAAGGAAAACTGAACTACATCAAAATTTAAAACAGTTGGGCTAAAAAAAGAGAAGACAATCACCAAAATAGGAGAAAATATTTGCAAATCACACATCTAGTTAAGGGACTTGTATCTAGAATATATAAAGAACTTACAACTCTATAATAAAAAGATACCTACCTGATTATTTTTAGTGGGGAAAGAATTTGAATAGATATTTTCCAAAAGAGATATACCAAATGTACATGAAAATAAGTATATGAAAAGATGCTCAACATTATTCATCAGGGAAATCATATTAAAAATACAATGGCCTTACTACCTCACCCACTAGGGTAGCTGTAGCCAAACAGGCAGGATGTGGAGACACTGGAGCCCTCATGCACTACTGGTGGGAATGGGGAATGCTGTAGTGATTGGAAAAGAGTTAAACAGTTACCATATGACTCAGCAATTCTACTTCTAGGTATATACCCCAGAGAATTGAAGACATATGTCCACACAAAAACTTGTATATGAATGTTCACTGCTACTGCTAAGTCACTTCAGTCGTGTCTGACTCTGTGTGATCCCATAGACAGCAGCCCACCAGTCTCCCCTGTCCCTGGGATTCTCCAGGCAAGAACACCGGAGTGGGTTGCCATTTCCTTCTCCAATGCATGAAAGTGAAAAGTGAAAGTGAAGTTGCTCAGTTGTGTCCAACTCTTAGCGACCCCGTGGACTGCAGCCTACCAGGCTCCTCCGCCCATGGGATTTTCCAGGCAAGAGTACTGGAGTGGGGTGCCATTGCCTTCTCCGATGAATGTTCACAGCAGCTTTTATTCATAATAGCTAAAGTGTATTAAAACTCAGGCTTCCCAGGTGGCACTAGTGGTAAAGAACCCACCTGCCAATGCAGGAGACATAAGAGACTCAGGTTTGATCCCTGAGTCAGGAAGATCCCCTAAAGGAGGGCATGGCAACCCACTCTAGTATTCTTCCCTGGAGAATCCCATGGACAGAGGATCCTGGAGGGCTACAGGGTCACAAAGAGTTGGACATGATTAAAGTGACTTAGCACGCATGCGTGTGTTAAAACTCAAATGTCCATCAACTGATGAATGGAAAAATAAAATATAGCATATCAGTACAGTGAAATATTCAGCCAGCACTGTCTCCAGGTATAGGAAGTGGTCTATATCTGTGTTGAATGAGTGACCAAATGGAAAGTGAAAGAATGACTTCAGCTGAAAGCTGTCCATCCACATTCCCCTGGGTCCCTGCAGAAAATCTCAAGGCACAAGCAAAGTGCTACCCTGAAGCCGGGTGGGCACCCTGCCTGCCTCCCCGCCCTGCTGTGGGAGCTTTCACTGCCCTCTTGGAGCAGGTTTACTCACCTGTCACAGAGTCATCAGTGCCTACCCACTTCCCTTCCAGGGCTGTGTGACTCAAATGGAGTGTGGCAGGTATTAAGTGCAACCTTCACACTCAAGTGGCCAAGGAATCTTTTTATTTTCTTTAAGTAAGTTTAAGTCCAGCTCTGAAGACCCAGCCCTCTAAACCATTGGAAATCTAAACAGGCATGACTAGGTCTCTTCCTTGCCCCAAGGTTGCTCCAGGATACTGGGGTCTTGGGCAGGACCAAGCCTCAGACAGGCCCTCTGGTCACTACCTGCCCTACTTGTTCCAAAGGATGTGCCAGGAGACCCAGCCTCACAGTCCCTTAGGCCAGACCAACTCTGCTACCCCCATACTCTGCCAGCCTTCCGAGGCTGTGTTCTCTCTCCCAGAAATGGGTCCCTGGGATCCCTTTGGAGGAATTCACTACCCTCTCCCATCCCAGGCTCATGAAGCCTCTGTCTTCTCCCTCTCTCAGTGCTTTGCAAGGCAGTCCCTACTTTCTAAGCCAGTCAGCATCACGTTTTCAAGGAACTCTGGCTTTTACAGAACAAGAGCCCTCTCTTCAATCAACTCCTGCTTTGCCCCAGGAATTTGAAGGGCCAGGCTATTGGCTTAGAGCATAAGGACTGGAGAATAGGAGAAAAAAAAAAGCAAAATGCATTCATATGTCAAAAATAGATTCCGCCACAAGCATGTACCAAAAAAGCTCTAATAGATTGCGAAGGGCCATGCCTAGGGTAGGAGTTACACAGCTTGAGTGGGGCTTCAGTTACTTCCACGTGGGGACATCATTTGGGAATGCCCTGCCACAGGAGGCATGGCAGACAAATAATAATTTGTGGAAAGAAGAGAAAGGTCTAACTTCTTCAGTCCCAAGCAGCAAGCTTTTCCAACTTAAGCAGGGCCTTCAAAATTCAAAACTCAGTCGCCTGATACCCGACATTGGCCTTTGGGCTGTCTTTGGTTTCTCTGTTGTTCTAGACCAAGGGCAGGATTTGCAGCCAGAGTGCAGGTGCTGACTGCCCCAACTGGGCTGCTTCTTTAGAGAAAACATCTTGCTGAGCCATCCTGGGAATACCCACAACCGCCCTGACATTGAACACACTAAACACTAGCCTCCGAGTGCCCAGTACCCTCCTCTCTTTGAAATGGTATTTCACTTAATCTGTAGGAGAGTCCTACTGTATTCCTTTTTTTTTTTTCCCACCACATGGGATCTCAGTTCCCTGACCAGGGATCGAACCCGAGCCCCCATGTAGTGGAAGAGAGGAGTCTTAACTACTGGACTTCCAGGGGAAGTCCCTGCATTCCTCTTTTGACACCAAGAAAATTATAGCAGAAAGAAGTGGGTTCAACTAGCATCTGTCTGACTCCCAAGGCTGTGTTCCTAACCTCCCTCACACATACTGCCTCCAGCTGTTTTTTAAAAGTCTGGAAATTTACCCGTGATGGGAGAATAAAATTCACTAGTTTCCTGGGAGACAATTACTAGCTTCTAGCAAGATTTGGGGGCTTTCCTAGTAGCTGAGACGGTAAAGAATCCACCTGCAATGGGGAGACCTGGGTTCAATCCCTGGGTTGGGAATATCCCCTAGAAGAGAGTATGGCAACCCACTCCAGTATTCTTGCCTGGAGAATCTCGTGGACAGAGGAGCCCAGAGGGATACAGTCCATGGAGCCACAATGAGTTGGACACGACTGAGCAGCTAAACACACAACAGCAGGATTTAGGGGAGAGGGTTACTCAGCACTGGCCCACAGAGCACCAGTAGGGGGCAGAGTCACAATAGCCCTGGTGTGTGTAATACTGCCCCTCACTGTCTCGGACTGCCCTGGAGTTCTGGGGCTCACGATACAAGCTCAAATGCCCAGGTAGTCCACACCATATCATACTTCTGCTCAAACATCTTCAAGGCTTTCCCATCACCCCCACAGCCAGACCCTTCGACCTTTTTCCAATCTGCTGTGGAGCAAGCACTCGTCTGGAGTCTGGCAATCTGAACTTTCTTTTCCTCCTAGAACCTTGACTTCCTCCTCTGAGAAAAGAGCATCCACATCCCTCAGCCCTTCCAGCTCTAATGGCTAGACTCCATGGGTCTCTCTGCAGCCCCTCTCTTAGCCTTTCACACTTCACCCAAAGGACTTACCTTGCCCTGAATCTTCATGCTCTCTCTCCCCTTTGTTTATTCACGATAATCCTTTCTGTGAAATCTTCCCTCCCATCTCTGCCCACCCACATCCTCTTCCTACTCCTAGCCCAAACATCACTTCCTCCAAGAAGTCTGCTCCAGTCCCAAGAGGAAGCAATCTCATCCCCTCTGCACTCTCCCAGCACGATGTCAGTGGTCTTCTCTTCTTTTTTTTTTCCTGGGGTTGGGGGGACAGGTTATGCCATCCCAAAAGGCACAATATTATTTGAGTCAAGAATGCAGCTTTGGGGAATTCCCTGGCAGTCCAGTGGTTAGGACTCTGTGCTTCTACTGCAGCAGGCCCAGGTCCAGTCCCTGGTCAGAGAACTGAGATCTTGCAAGTCACACAGCATGGTAAAAAGAAAAGATGCAAGTTTTGAGTCAAACAGACCTAGGTTCAAATCCTGGTTTCCTGGACGGTGATGATCTTGGGCAAGTGACATAATGGTTCTGAATTTCACTTTCCTAGCACGTAAGACAGGAATAACACAGCCTCTCCGTCAGAGGGTCTTGGTGAAGACTAAATAAAATGATGTACATTAAAGCCCAATAAATAGTTGGTATTACTATTGTCTTGTCTTTCTCTTGATGTAAGTACCTCGAAGGAGGACATAGCATCTTTCTCCTGACAGCTCAGCACAGGGTCCTTCCTGAGCATGGTTTAAACATTTTTAGAATAAATGAAACAATCAGAAATAGTTTCAGGCTGTATACCTATGTTCACAGAGGCATTTTTCACAACAGCTGAAAGGTGGAATCCACCCAAGTGTCCATCAACAGATAACTGGATAAACAAAATGCAGTATTTACATAAAATAGAATATTATTCAGCCTTAAAAAGGTAGGAAATTCTGACATATGGATGGATGAACCTTGAGGCCATTATGCCAAGTGAAATAAGCCAGTCACAAAAAAATAACTATATGATTCCACTTATACAAGGTACCTAGAGTAGTCAAATTCATAGAGAGGAAAGATGGAATGGTGGTTGGTATCCAGGGAAGCCGGGAGGGAAGAATGGGGAGTAGCTGTTTAGTGGATACAGAGTTTCCATTTTGCATGATAGAAAGCATTCAGAAAATTGGGGGCACAACACTGTGAATGTACCTAACATTATTGAGCTATACGCTTAAAAATGGTTAAGATAGTAACTTTTATGCAATGCATATTTTATCACAATTAAAACTAAACAAGATAAAAATCAATAACTTGCTCAGACCTTTAAAAAAAAAGAGTAGATTTAGGCTGAATCCCTCAAGAGTCTCAGTAGGAACAGAGCAGCAGAAAAGATGCTCTTAAAGTTTCAAATATTTGGGTATAAAATTTGTTTTAATGTCCATGAGCCACTCATATATACATATGCTCCAAACGAGCTCATTTTTCTTCTCCTTTCTGCTCTGAAGGGTGACATAAAGATCACCAGCACAGGAAGGATCTGAACGACCTGCTGATTACAGGATAATATTCATACAATGAGGTTAAAAGCACTGGCTGAAAAGTTCTTTCATAAAACCTGCTACATGAGAAGAGAAAATAATTTATGAGAACATGAACAATTAGCACTTTGTAAAAAAGAAATAATGCACTTAACTTGATCCCTATATTTAACATCAATTAAAGATTATCCTCATGAATGAAACTCGACCTGGAAATTAACAAGGGATTTAAATTGCATTATGCAAGCAAAAGATAGAAACCAAGAAGCCAGTACGTGAGCTCAGGGCTTCCAATATTCAGCTAGGCTGGCATCTGTACGATGAAGCCTGACCATTTCTTCACATTTCTCTGAGCCACAAGATATTGCTGCAACATAAAAGGACATTTGTTTCAGCCCCCAAATCGCATGATAAAAATCCCTAGGTAGCTGCAAGCACAAGGTTGGCACCCTTGATTTTTAAAAATAACTTCTGGGTCATTTTTTTTTTAATAAAACTAACCAAGAGATTCCCTTTAAAAGAATGACTGCACTGCTTCTAGATTTGACTCTGGATCATTTCCATAAAACTATTCAAGTGAATCTATAGGATGAGGCTAGATCAGAAATTCTGGGTCACCTAGTTTCTACCCAAGTTACAGAGCATTTTATTCTCTAAAATGAGCAGCTCAAAGGTGTGAAATGGGTCTCAGAAAACAAGTGTGGACTGTAGCTATTTATGTGTGATTTAAAAAAAATAGTTAACCTTGTACTGAGCCATACTCTGTGCTAAGCAACCCACAACCCATCAGGCCAATTTTACTATCTCCATTTTATAACTAAGAAGAGAGAGGTTCAGAGGCTTCACTTATGGAGATTCACATGGGCAGATATGGGATGGGGACCCAGGTTCCTCTGTTTCCAGAGTTCACTGGCAGTCACACTCTTTACCATGGAGGGCAGAGATGATGGCAGATGCAGAGAAACCCTCAAAGAAGACATACACAAGACCCCCTCAGAATGCCCCAGAGCCTGTGTCTAGAACCAGAGGCGGAATCTCTGTTTGTCTCCTGATACAAAGCATCCTGCTGCTCCCCAGGGAACATGTCAGGACCACAGCTCTGATGCTGATTGCTAAGAATTGCCCCACTGGGAGGAAGCAGAGAGCTTCTTACCATCATTCAGACCCCCTGCAAGAAAGGGTCTTGTTCACAGCCCCATGAGAGATTTGGCTTTGTTTCTTTTTTTTCCTTATATCACTGTCACTCTCGCTACATCCAAGTTTTCTGGTTATTGTTTCTAGTGCCAGATCTGGGGACAATTTACCCTTTGCAGAGAGAAAAATTCGGCTCTCACAGTCCTGGCTTGGTGTGTGTGTGTGTGTGCAGAGCACAGGCTTTCCCATTGTTATCTTGGGAAGGAGAAAGCAGATGTTAACCGCTACCCCTTGAGAATTCACCTTGCTGTGCTGTAAAAGTCTGCATTATTAATATTCCAAAATCCTTCCACTCTTGTACGCATCTTAGATGGGAGTGCATTTTTGAGAATTCAAAAATGTGGAGAGGATGGAGGTGGCAGAAGTTTATTAAATTGGCCCAGGGCAGTTTTGAAATTTGAAAGTTTCTCACTCTCCATGGCTCTGGGCCAACTCAGCCAACTTGGTTGAACAGCTTGTGCAGAGGTTTCTCACTGGGTAGCCCTCCCCATCCTCACAGAGGGTGAAGAGCAAGTACAATGGGTACCCAGGGAGGACAGGTTAATCCAGCTCCACTCTGGAAAAAGGGCACAGTGGCAAAAGGAAGATACTCCATAAGACTTCACAGTAAGTGCATTAAATATTAGTTAAATTAATTGATCACTTTTAAGATAAATAATTCTAAGGCAACTTCTCTGTTATATAAGTCAGCAATGAAACTCAGCAGTTTCTTCCTCCTCTGATCTGGCTGACCCATTGGAAAGTAAGAGCTGGGGCTTTTTTTTCACTCTATTTCGAAAAAAAAAAAAGAAACAGCAAAACCAAACAGCCACTCATTGCAAAATTGTAAAATAATTGTAAAGGGTATTTCCCCAGATACAAATGAGCTTTGCAGCAAATAACTGCAAGTTTCTGTAACAATAGAGCAGAGTGAATAAGTCCAGAGTTTTGAAATCAGAAGGACTTAGGCTGAGTTCCACCTCTGTTCCTTTCCAGCTGTATCACCATAAGCAAGTTAACCTCTCTGAGCCTCAGTTTCCTCCCTTGACAAAAGGAGATGACAATAGCACCTACTTTATAGGTCTGCTCTGAAGATTAAATAAGATACTGGAGACAGAGTATACAGTACCTGACACATACTAGGTGCCCAAGAAATGTTAGCTGCCTCATGTTATTATTTGCATCATCATTATTGTTGGTGAGGTTGTTTTTCAAGTACACTGGCCCCCAGATGCAGTAGCATCCACACAGCCTGCCCTGAGACCAACAGCTGGGATTTGATTTTGCCTCATGAGCTAGACCCAAGGATCTCCTAACAGGAGACAAACTGCAAAATAAAGGCGCCTTCCAATAGGAAGGGTTTCTCTTCCCCAACCCTCAGCCCCACCCCCTGGTTTTGATCTCAGAATTCCCAGCTACTGAAGATTTATTAAGGCCATTTGGGGATAGGGAGAAAAGAAAGACAAAATAGAATCTATTTCTGTAATTAACTACTTAACTAGAGCTTTCAATTAATGGAATCTCTTAAAGAAGAGAGGGATGGATACCCACCATCTCTCATCTGTCTTCCCAGGGGTGAGTTGTTCCCTAACCCAAGGGCAAAGTGTCATCCCAAGGGAACTCAGGTGAGTCCTGTTTGTTACCTCCTGAGCCTAAGGCATCTGAGGACAGAAGACCCTCGCGGGTTTGTAATAGTAATAAAATATGGGGTCAGCGGAGCCTGGAGCGGGAGACGGACGTTTACGAAAGACTGGCACAGGTCAGGATGAAACCGAAAAGACTGGTCTCATTAATAGAAAGTAACCGGCCAAGTTAACTGACCCAGAGCCCATCTTCCCCGAGCATTTGGGAAAAGGGAGCTTGCTGAAGCCACAGCTCCTGGTGTGGGAGGCTGAGCGGCGCTCCCTGCAGAGGGAGCTGTGCAGGCGCTCCCCCGCCCGGGAAGACAGCCATCCATCACTCCGGGAGAGGCGGCGGTGGGGACGTGAACTCGGTCACCTCCTCCCCCTCTCCCTTCCCCTGCAGGCTCCAAGGAGCCGAGGCGGTGGCGGCAGCGCGAGGAACAGAACGCGCTGCAAACTGCTTGGCTACCCCCTTTGCAAGACTGACGCCGCCGACACAAGTTTTTCCATTTCCCCAAACAGCCTCTCCGGCTGCCAATAAAGACGGCGGCGCTAGGCCCAGGCACGCGGTCAAAGGGGGCCTTTCCAGCGGCTTCGGAGAGGCCCTCTCGGCCCGCGGCGCGCGCTGGGGCCCCCGGGGGACGCTCAACCTTCCCCCTTCTGTCTGCCGGTGCGCACGCCGGCGACCCGGGCCGATTGCAAGGCTGTGCGGAATAATTACCGAGTAATTGATGGCGGGCCTGATAGGTGCCAAGTCCAAGACCCTTCGAAACCGCCGTCTGCGTCCTGCATGGGGAAGGCACGGTTAACGCCCAGGATCCTACTTTCGCAGGGCTCTGAGGCTCTGAGTTGACAGGCTCCATTAGAGAGCGGCTGTGTCATGGAAATTGTGATCTTAGCAGAGGAGTATGTGGTGGATACCCAATTACCTGCACCAGCCTACACTGACTGGCAGGCCCCTCTCCCTGCCTGATTAATAGGATCAGGGGCTGTTCTCATCCCTGACCTAACCCATCACCATGACCTAACTCCCCAGACCAGTCCTCATTGGACTTGACCCGCAGGGCCGAGATTGGGGAAGGCATGGCCGGGAGACCCTCACCGCAGGGGAAACAATGTCCCTTCTGTGCCTGACCCAATTCCTAGACCCAGGCCTTCTACCAAGAAGGTTCAGATGCTTCTCCAAACTGCAGAACTTTGCAAGGCTCTCAGATCTAAAGTAGAAAAGTCTTTGGATCAAGGCTTGCAGCTGTGTGGGACACGTGGATGCCCAGGAGTGACCTTGAGAAAGGCCTTCTCCTGGGTCCTCAGTCACACACACACACACACACACACACGCACACACACACGCACACACACACACACACGCACACACACACACACACACGCACACACACACACACCCGCCCCGCCTCCTCAAGTGCCACGACAAGGCCCAATTTCTCAGAAGCTGAAGCAGATCAGGTCTGTCCCTGACCAGTACATAAAGACGGTCACTAGGCCAAGACAAATTCCAGTGCAGCCCCCTTCCTTCTAGAAAGCAGAGAAGGCACCTGGAGAGAAGGGACTTGACTGGAGAAGGGAGGGGAGAGGGTGTTTGTAAACCTCACCTGCTCACAAAAGAAAAACTTGGAGCCCAAAAGAAAGAGGCCAATAAAACAAATCCACGAATTCATATCACACACTCCAGAGACAACAGGACTGACCACAGCCCCCTGCATCCTACCTTCCCCCTACTCAGGAAGGACAGGATTTGCCCCCCTACCACCATGGCCCCCTCCTCTACACAAACAAACGTCTCTCTCCAGTGGCTGGGTCCAGGTCCCACGGTGTGCTAGCCTCAGAGACACGCCAATCGCTGCTCCCCAAAGGTGGGGCCGTGGGGATGGGGAGAGGAGGGATGACTCTGTCGGCCACTGCGGGTCTTGGTGGACCAAGCACCGCCGTGGCTGAGAGGCCAGCAGGGACTGGCCCAGGATCACCACGCCCCTAGTGTGAGGCCCAGAACGCTCAAGTCTGGGGCAGAGAGAAGGGGGAAGGCTTAACCGTGGGCCACATCTAAAGGGACGGGATTAGAACAGGCTAGGTGGCCTCCCCGAGGGCCCTGCGCCCGCGCGCCCTGGATTGCCAGGGCTGAAAGCGCCGCCACCCCGGGGAGAATCGCGGAGCTCTCTCTCGGACCCCGCTCCAGGAGAGCCCTGAACAAGACCCCGTTCATTCCAGGCAGGGGAGCCTGGACTGCTTCCAGCAACCCTTCTTCCCTTGGTCACTTGGAGCCTGCCACCCGGTCCTGGGTACCCACGGAAGCGCCTCCCACGGAGCAGCCCGCGGGGCCTCCGGCCGGACCCTCTGGAGCGTGGCGGCGGCGCCCGCCGAGCCCTCCCTGGCCGCGCGCGCGGCGGAGACCAAGGCTGCCATCTAGCGGGCGCAGTAGGCAGGCGCCGGGGGGCCCCAAGCCTAGGGATCCGGGTGTCCGCTGCAGCCCGGCAGGGTTTGGAAGCCAAGGACTCGGTGCAAACTTAAGCGCAAGCTGCGTTACCCTGGACAAGCCCCCGACCTTTTTGAATCAAACCTGTTTTCCTGGTAAAACGGAGAGGGAACGACTTCTCCGCTCAGGGTCGTCGGGAAAGATGCGTCGGGGAGAGAGGCGCAGCCCCCTTCCTCCAGGCCAGCCCTCCGCGCGCCTGCTTCACACCCCACTCCTGCCCAAATGAGTCTTGAGCAAACCCAGTCCCCCGAAGACGCGAGAAGAAGGCGGCGCTGAGGAAAGCCAGCAAAGCAGGAATCCGCACTGAACAGCAGGATCCTTTTCTAGGAATTGTAAACCCAGAATTGTAAATAAAATGCTAATGATTTATTCGTGCTCAAACTCCGGGGGCTGCGTCGCAGCTTTTGAAGACAATTCCAAGCGAAGCTTTCCAGGAAGGCGGGCCTCCCCGCGGCGCCTTCCAGAGCTCACCGGGGGCTTCCAGGCGGTGGTTCTCGGCCGAGAGCTCTGAACTGCCCTTGACTGAGACCTGCACGGGGTTAGAGGAGGACTGGTCTTTTTCCTTAAGTCTGCAACTGAGTCAGACCCCTCAGCATTCACCCATCATTCATTCAACAAATATTTACCCATCACCAAGCACCTACCAAACCCTTAGCTAAAACCTGGTGATCAAAACAGACATAGAATTCAAATCTGGTTGGGTAAGTTTGACTTAATGAACAGTCCTAGAAATAAATCCATGCAAATTACAGTGAGTGCCTCAAAAAGGAAAAAAAAAAAAAAGCAAGAGTATAGATTTTTAACTTCCAAGGATGGATTCCATAAAAGTTCTGGAAGCTTCCAGGGGTTCTGGAGGGTGATCTGAGGGTTGATCTTTGAGTGTCCTAAATATTTCACAGTATTTCTTCAACAGATGAGCTTTTTTTAAAAAAACAACAACAACAACTTAAAAACAATTCAACAATATGTATAGACATCTGCTGTACATGGTAGCCATGGTGATACCTGGCCTGGCTGGGTAAGGTGGTGATCACTGAGCACCCATAGGTTGAGAAGGAGAACACAGCTAGCCCATCAGACTGCTATCCAACCAGTGCAACCCACAAAGCATCAGAGAGAGCCTCACTTTTAGCTGCTTCTCCCAACAAAGCAAGAAGCTCAGCACTAGCGGGAGAAGCTGCAGTGGCTACAAACCCTACCCCTCAGATCAGGAGACCTGGAGCAGCCCCACCCAGCTCGTCGGAGCTCCCTGCGAAAGCACCTTGCCGGCTGTGTTTGTTTTTAATAAACCTCTCTTCCCCACACTCCCTTTTATGTAATTTCTTGAGAAATGGTGAGTCTCTGGTTAACACTGACCTTTCTAAGGTCTTTTTGAATATAAGATACAAATGCACTAAAGATGATCCAGATTCCTGTTTCCATCACTAAGCTGAGTTTTGCATTTGGGGGGCCTCCATCAGCCCACCAAGGAAATAGTTCCTCCCTCACTGGTCACTGAAGGCCACATTGTTGAGGAAATTCAGGCATCCTGCAGGGGGTATTCTGAATAACTTTTATTCTTTTCTTCAGTGGACAAAGTTTTATTGCTCTCCTACTATGCGTGTGTGCTAAGTTGCTTCAGTCATGTCCCACTCTTTGTGATCCCACGGACTGTAGCCCTCTGTCCATGGGATTCTCCAGGCAAGAATACTGGAATAGGTTGCCATGCCCTTCTGCAGGGGGATCTCCCCAACCCAGGGTTCGAACCTGCATCTCATGTCTCCTGCATTGGCAGGCAAGATCTTTACCACTAGCGTAACTTGTGGACTGACTCTACACTGGGTCCTGGTGATGTAAGGCAGATAAAACACCTCCTGCCCTTAGGGGGCTCACAGTTTAAGTCTGGCTTCTCCTTTGCAAAGCAAGGAATTAGGAATTCCCTTTCCCTGGCCTGGCTGTGTCGAGACCTGGACCCCAGCAAAATTCTATGTCCTTTAAATTAGTGTATGCTTTGAGGGAATTCATAAAGCAATCAGGTCCCTAATGCTATAAAAAAAAGGATGGCATTTGATCAGAGCATCCAGAACCAAAGTCCAAAGAACAACTTTTCTGGGACACCCTTGTTCCAACTCCTGCCTTGTAAGCTGAGTTTTATCATGCTTTATTTCACAAGGCTGGGTTCTCATAAGTTTCTTTAAGATAATTCCCATGTAAAAGGAAAAATACCTGCAATGAAAATGAATGAAATTCAACTACAGGAAACAGCATGGATGAATCTCATAATGTTGGAACCAAGAAATAAGACACATACGTACAAGATGGTTCCATTTATCCAGACTTTAAAAGCAAGCAGCAATAAGCTATTTGGGTGGGAACATTATGAAGAAAGGCAAGGATCATGGTCAAGAGAGGGATTATTTCTAGAAGGGAGGTGGTTGAGATAAGGGAGGGGCAAACAGTGGGCTTTGGGGGAGCTGGTAATACTCTAGTTCTTAACCTGGATTGTGGCTGCAAAATTATTTGCTCTATATATTATTTGTCAAATCATGTCTGTTTTATGCACATTTCTATATATGTGTGATAGCTCACAATAAAAAACATATTCGTTCAAGAAATAGGTAGAAAAGTAATATCCAACCTATTTTTTAATGTTTTACAATTTTTTTCAAACTGAATTGTTCAGTTTGAGTATCTGTGTAAAGTGAAGTTGCTTCAGTCATGTCCAACTCTTTGCGACCCCTGTGGACTATAGCCCGCCAGGCTCCTCTGTCCGTGGGATTTTTGAGGCAAGAATCCTGGAGTGGGTTGCTATTTCCTTCTTCAAGTTTGAGTCTCTGTACCCTTTCTGAATTTTCTGTAACTGCTGTATCAACACTTTGTTTGATTCTCTCACATGACGGCAACAGGTTCTAATCCCTACTCAGCTTTATAGATAACACAGATGAGGAAGAGCTCAGCCCTGGAGCTGGAATTCTGGTTCTGTAGTATTACTAATTTACTGTGTGACCTTGGACAAGTCTCTTCCCTCTCTGGGCCTCAGTTTCCTCTAGTACACAAGAAGGGGGTTGGAGGAGATGATTCCCCAGGTCTGTAGTTATGTGAGAGGTATCTTGCATGTTGAGTGAGGTTTTCTCTGTTCTAGAAACCCCCTTCCATCTCCCAAAGGACCCGTACTTGTGGAGCCCAGCAAATCTCACAGTGATGCCACACTGCAGAGAAAGTGAGGGCACATCCTAAAAGCAAGGCCATCAAACACTCCAGGTGGCTGTCTGAAACTGCCATAGGCACCCTGTCTTTCACCACCTCCCAGCATCCACGCCCAGAGAATCCCAGCGCCTTCAGTTCTCAGATGTCTCTGCTTGGCCAAGGCAAGAGCTGTCTTTGGGCCTGATGGCCCTTGGGGATGTGAACACTGCTAAAATCCCATTGATTAATCGGGTCCCACCCTTGGATCAATGGCTGGCATTAGGCAAGCTTAGCACAGTTTTATTAGTCTGGCTGCCCTCTTGTAGATGTTATAGATGAAGAAATAAAATGAGGAGGAGAGGGAAAAAGGACAAAATCATTAGTCTGAAAGGAGCAAAAGAGCATCTTCTCTATTTTGTATTCAGATTTAGAGCTGCACTGGGAGCACACACAACAATCCATTTTTATGCTGTTTCCAGAAGTTCAGTTCAGCCTCCTGATTTCCCACTTTGCCTGAGAGCTAAGATCCCAGGAGCATCTGATCCAGAGCTAAGGCCAGCCTTTCCAGGACCCCCCTCTTCAGCCTCTTCAGCCATTCCAGGACCCCCCAAAACCCTAGGGTCCCATTCATTCATGTGTTCACTTCTCACAAGGGCAGAAGGCTTTTGCCTGATGCAGGGGAACAGCCCTAACCCTCCACCAGGAAGTCCATCTTGAAAGGGTCCTGTTTGCTCTGAAGGTACTGCTCCTTGCACAGGACTTGCAGAGAAACCTGCTATACACACATCCCCGTGTTGCCAAAGCTTTGGTTCCAACAGAGGAAACACATGGCCTCTGCTCACTGAAGCTCTCCAGAGAGATGCTTTGAATTAAGACCAGAAATGCTTTTAAAAGACTTCAGTCCCTGGCCTTCTGATGATGACCTCTTCCTTAATTTTGTGATGGCTTCATGTGCCTCCTTCCATCATCTAGGTAGCTATAAAAAGCTAAACACCTCCTACTAACCCCATTAGGATGAAAGCGGAGGATTTTATTATTCATTTTTAATAGGAGGAAGAGGCTCAAACTCCCCCAGGAAGTGTAAAAGGTAGGGTTTTGATGTATCTGATGTGGAGAGGTTGCAACAAAGCAGAACCCCCGAGAATGGGGAAGCCTTGTCAGAGGACAAACAGGGAAGACTAGGGTGACCGGCTTCTGCACACAAGGCAATGATCTCAGGCAGCCCCAACCGACTTCTCCAAAGCGCTGAGCTCTGCGGC
>NW_011495044.1:5777749-5784707 GCF_000754665.1 Bison bison bison | reverse complement strand
GCGGCATGAACTGCTTTCAGAACCTGCCTGGGAATCCAGGAATACCCTGAATCCCCTAGAACACTGTCTCCTGATAATTGTCTGTTAAACATTTGCAACTCACACACAAAGGTAACTAATCGGAATGGTTCCCTCCAGGACCACACTGTTCATAACAGTAATAAAGCCCCTAACACAGACAGCGTCATTATCCAAACGCCATTAACGTCAATATTCGTATCAAATGCCATCTGGCAATGAAGCCCGCAAGCCTTAACCCCTCCTACTCTGGGACTTGGCAGCCTGGTGGGGTGAGGGTGGCCCACAGCCCTCCTCCCCTTGTAGCCTGATGCTCGGGACAGGCCTGCCAGGGAATCAGGGCCAGGCTAGTAGGCTGATCCCAGGAGGAGACCGAGGTATATATACAAAGAAGAGCAAAAACATCTAATTTATTCACTGCCATTGACTTTTCTTCAAGTCTTAATTATGAAGATGCAGTCAACTGCTCCTCCACATTGTCATAATAGGAAACTGATTGAGTATTTATATAAACCTCGAAAGAATCATTGTTTGGAAGAGAAACAGAACTTAACCGCCTGCCGGTCCTTGGGGTTGCCTTGCAGACAGCGTCATCTCCAGAACCCTATACTTAAGTTGAAAGAGCTTTCTGTGGGGAGTAATTAGGTGACCCCAGAACACGAGTTCTTCCTGGAGAGAGAGGCTGGGTGCTTGGGGCACAGCTCAGCTCCTCCCCGGGGCTGGATCCCGTTTCCTCAGCCTCTGCATTTGTGTCACCAGATGGCCCTCTGAGAATCACGGGTCACCAGGCCGTGGGGCCATCCTCCCTGAGCATGGGCATGTGAAGGCAATGGAGAAGGCGGGAGCCTTGTAGGTGTGGGCTTGTCAAAGTGATGCTGAGCACTGGCAGAAACACAAGAGCAGGCTTCAAGGAGATCCTCACAAACCACGCCGAGCCGCATTTTTTCCCACTGTCAACTGTTACTATTACATTGCTGTTGTTGTTTAGTCACTAAGTCATATCTGACTCTTTTGCAACCCCATGGACTGTAGCCCACCAGGCTCTTCTATCCATGGGATTTCCTAGGCAAAAATACTGGAGTGGGTTATGATTTCCTTCTCCAGGGGATCTTCCCAACCCAGGGATGGAACCCACGTCTCCTGCATTGCAGGCGGATTCTTTACACTGAGCTACTTGGGAATAAATAGCTGTACATGAATCAATCATACCAGCTGCTCGGGCTTACGGTGAGATTCTGAATGAAGTAGTAATGATGATGGTGATGATGTTGATGGCTGCCATTTATGGAGTGTATGTGTCAGGTACAAGGCTGAGCGCTTCACGTTTTGCCATTTAATCCTCACCACAATCATGTTAAAAAGTATTGACCTCCATTTCACACAAGACAAAACAGAGGTTCGGAGAAGTTAGGTGAGCTACCTAAGCTTACCTTAGCTAAGTAACCTACTAAGTGGGAGAGCTGGAATTTGAGATCAAATCTACCCAGCTCTAGTGCCCAAGCACTCGACCACTATTCCGCCCTCCTCCCAAAAGCATTTTGTGAGCTCTAATATACTGAGCACAGGATCTTGAAGTAGAAGGCCAGCGTTTCAGTCCCAGCCCCCTGACTGCTAGCTGTGTGACCTTGGGTTGGTCACTTTGCCCCTCTGGGTCAAAGTTTGTCTTCCTGCCTCACGGAGTGGCAGTGATGCTCTTAGGAGATGAAGGCTGAGACTAACTGCTCTTAATGGGTAAACTACTGAACAGATGAGAAGAGCAACCACCAGCCTTGCTCCTAGGAGAGCAGCGTGGACCAGCAGTAAATAGCTGGGAAGCAGCATCTACAAAGATGAGTGGCTTTGGGGACGCACCAGGGAAGGAGGCTGTTTGAGCCCAGTGTCTGAGGCAGCCAAGAAGCAGAACAACTGTTTCCAACCACAGCGGGCTTGCTAGAGAGCCACCGAGGGCCAGAGAGATGGGAACCGGGGCTATCTGGGAACAATGGACTCCCAGAACCAGGAACCTGGATGATGGCAACGGGAACATAGTTGCCCTTAGCTGCAGCTGCCAGAGAAGGCAATGGCAACCCACTCCAGTACTCTTGCCTGGAAAATCCCATGGACGGAGGAGCCTGGTAAGCTGCAGTCCATGGGGTCACTAAGAGTCGGGCACGACTGAGCTACTTTACTTTCACTTTTCCCTTTCATGCATTGGAGAAGGAAATGGCAACCCACTCCAGTATTCTTGCCTGGAAAATCCAAGGGACAGAGGAGCCTAGTGGGCTGCCGTCTATAGGGTCGCACAGAGTCGGACACGACTGAAGTGACTTAGCAGCAGCAGCAGCAGCAGCAGCTGCCAGGTCTTTCATACTGAGACATGACTGGCCGGCAGCAGCACTTAGAACTGCTCTGCCTTATACTGTCTTTAGAATGGCTCTGACTTATACTGTCTCAATGAAAAGTGGAAAAGTAATCATACGGCAGGAAGCTCTTCTCTAATCCCATTTTAAATCCTTTTGGGAGAGATACAGGGCTCAATAAATTCAAGAAACAAAACAAAAAGAAGTGAGCTTCCTGACACAGGAAGCATCTGTTCACAGCCCACCAAGTGCTGTCCTAGGGAGGAATTCCTTCATTGACAGGGAAGTCTTCAGTCCCAGAAAAGTAGTTCTATAGCCGCCCTTTGTAATCGGCCAGCACAAAGCCTTCATACGAGAGATAGGAACAGACTCGGAGAGGATATGTCCTTATTCCCTGGAAGAAGCTAAGTCTTCGGTGCCGCTACTCCGTGTAGCTCCTGTGATAAAAGCGGAATCATCCCACACAGCCCATCTCCCTCTCTCTATATGCCTCTTGGGGCCAGCATAGTGGACACTTGTCAAGGGCTAGGATTGGGTAGGTTTGGAGGTCAGGACAGAACTGGAGTTCCCTGGCCTTGGAAAGCAGAAGACACCACTGCCAGATGGGAGCAAAGTCAGAATGAAGCTCTGAGTCGGGAGCAAGAAGATAAGTCCAGCGAGGCAGGTCAAGATCTAGTGGAAAATCTGTGTGATTGCATCGAATTCCAGCCAGCATTTAAAGCTCACCTTTACAGCCAATGAGGACTTGATTCATGGCTTGGTCAGCCCTGTTCAGAAAAGATCGGAGAGGATGGGTGCTTGGAAGTGAATAGGAGCAGTCCCTGCCCATGCAAGTACCCTGACATACACTGGACCCTCTGAAAACCTTGGGCACATCCTTCTTCAACTCTATCCTACTAATACCGCAACCCTGGCAGAGAGAACTTTTTCCTTTTCCACTTTTCCCTAATGCATTCAGGCAGAAGAGTCATTAATACTTCACAAGGAATGAAAAATCAAAGGAAGAAGACAATTTTTTACTGTATTTCTTAAACATTTGGGTAAGAAAAGTCAGATGTCAAAAAAAAATCCCCATTTACATCTTTTAAAATGTGAGCAATTAATATTTTCCACGGAGGTTCACGCTCCCTCTCTTCATTCTGTTTGCAGGGTATTGTTAAGCCATGCTTTGTAATTTGTTGCATGTTTAAATATTCAGTCTGTATTTCATTTGGGCTCCACATTTAATTCAGCCAACATGTTCATTTTAAGATCAATACTGTCATAACTATGTTGAAAAATTAAATTATTGTAACTTTATTTACATTTCTTAAAAGTACTGTGAAAATTATTCTTAACCAGGACCTAATCAATGTTAGAGTCTAAAAATATGCCACTCTGCATGAAGCTATAAAAAGATTAATGTACATTTTTTTACAAGAAATTAGTAGCTTAATGAAGTGGATAAAAACGCTGTCACAATTTTTATTGGATCTAAATTGCATAGTAGTGGAGGTACAGTAAGTGCCTTCTGCATAATGACATAATGAGTCATGACTGGTGCTGGAAGGCTAATTTGCCCTTAACTGACACAAAACCAGGGAATTAACATCCCAGTCGCTCTACGCCAATAGCAGATGCATTATTTCATTGCACAGCAGGGTTTTTAACTAAACTCTTAACTGTAGAAATATTGATCTATTCTTCTGTGAAATGATGAAATTGGAATTTTTTAAAAGGACGTCTTAAATTATGGCTGCTGCAGTGACATTTGCTTTCACAGTACCATGTCTGCCGACAGAGCAAATGTAACAAGAGAAGTTTGATGAGGCTCCTACCTGTGTTTTAGAGTCTTTAGTCAGAGGAGAGAGGAAGGGGAAATTTTGTATGAGAGCAAGTGCTGGTGTTTGAGAAAATGACAGACCATCTATAGGAACCTCAGTTCTAGAGGGAATATTCTTGAGCATTGTCCTAGCCCATGAACTGGTTTCCTTTGAAGAATATTTGGTGCTTGAAAGTTGTTCGGGGTAAAACACCACCAAAACAATAATATTTAGTCCAAAACAATAATGTACTCGTGCAAGGTAGCCTGGGAGTAGTTGAAGGAGCTAGAGACCCTTATAAGAGATAAAGTTAGAGACACTGTACTACCATGGTTTCAACTTTGTGATTCATTCATTCACTCATTCATTCTGCCTATATTTACTAGGCACCTATCAAGTGCCAGAGATGGATAAATACAATCACTTCTCTATGGGGGCTAATGATCGCTTCTGTCAAATAGTGCAACGCAATATATTTCTTTGTTTAACCAAGTGAATCAAACTTCATCTTGTTTTGAAATTTTTGCAATAAACCTAGTAATAACTGCAGACATTGTGAGCTATCGCAACCCAGGAAGTTAAAAGAAAAAAGAACAGGATACAGTCTAGCAGATATACATCTGACACCTCTCATGTGTCGATAGAGACACATGAGTTAACATCAAAAAATAGTAATAATAATAAAGATTGGCAAAATCCGAATTCTTTGTGATCAAGGAGCTGGCAGACCAAACCTATTTAACTCAATTCAACAAGCATGTATTATGTTCATGACCTAAACCTGGATACCCAAAGTAATTAGATTTGGTTGGATCCAGAGGATCTCAACAACACTAAAAGACAGCAAGTCACAAGGGGACAGCCTTATTAGGACAACCTGGTATCACTATTTTTTAAAAATCAGCCCCAAGTGATTCTGGAGTGCAGCTGGGGTTCAGAATCACTGCTTAAAAGGCTTACAACATAACACAATAGAGACTGCTCAGACCACACTCAGAAAGTTGGAGGACTTGAGGGTCCGGCTCTGACTAGGAGTGGAAAGGAAAAGGGCCATACACTGGCCAGGTGAGGATGCACAGAAGAGGGGCAATTTGAGGTACTGGAAACTACAGACAACAGATTTGGTCCCCTATGCAGATTCTTTCATGTCTGAGCCACCAGGGAAACCCTAACACTGTTCTGAGTCTAGGACCATGCTCTGCTGCATGTTAGAAATCTCAAAACCTCTCCTCCTCATCTTCCCTTCAATTTGTATAGGATATTTTTAAATCTGTGTGTGTGTGTGTGTGTATGCTGCTGCTAAGTCATTTCAGTCGTGTCCGACTCTGTGCGACCCCATAGACAGCAGCCCACCAGGCTCCTCCGTCCCTGGGATTCTCCAGGCAAGAGTATTGGAGTGGGGTGCCATTGCCTTCTCTGGTGTGTGTGTATATATATAGTTATTTGTAAAAAGGATACATATTCATTGTAGAAAAATTGGAAAACTATTGGTGATGGCATCACCAACTAAATGGACATGAGTTTGGGTAAACTCCAGGAGTTGGTGATGGACAGGGAGGCCTGGTGTGGTGTGGTTCATGGGATCACAAAGAGTAGGACACAACTGAGTAACTGAACTGAACTGACAGCAACACATGTGTGAAAGATCTCATCCTTAGACTCTCACCCAGCATCATCCCTTGGGGAAAAGTGCCCCCTTGATAAGGAGAAAGGGAAGCTGGTTGTGATTTTAATTTCCTTTTCTTTCTATTGCTTGTGAGGTCTTATGGGTTTTCATGTTTGGGGCCTCCTCTACTTTGTGTGTCCGTATTATTTTTCCTCCTCACTCTATTTTGGAATGTGATTTCTTACAATTTGTAAAATTACATCAAGAATATTAACATTATCTATTACACGTTAGTGAACGTTTTCCCTTGGAGAAGGCGATGGCACCCCACTCCAGTACTCGTGCATGGAAAACCCCATGGACGGAGGAGCCTGGTGGGCTGCAGTCCATGGGGTCATGAAGAGTCGGACACGACTGAGTGATTTCACTTTGACTTTTCACTTTCATGCATTGGAGAAGGAAATGGCAACCCACTCCAGTGTTCTTGCCTGGAGAATCCCAGGGATGGCAGAGCCTGGTGGGCTGCCGTCTATGGGGTCACACAGAGTCGGACACGACTGAAGCGACTTAGCAGCAGCAGCAGCAGAACGTTTTCCCTGGTTTCTCCTGTTTTGTTTATAGTATATTTTGACATAAAAAGCTTTCCATTCTTATGGGGGGAGGGGAGCAGACAACAAACAGAACTCTGTTAAATTGCCTCTAATATCTTGCTTATTTCTCCTCCCTACACTCTATGTGTGTCAACAAGCCCCTGGGGCCTGGAGTCAAAAGATCATTTAAATAGTCACTTCAGTTCAGTTCAGTTCAGTCGCTCAGTCGTGTCCGACTCTTTGCGACCCCATGAATCACAGCACGCCAGGCTCCCTGTCCATCACCAACTCCCGGAGTTCACTCAGACTCACATCCATCAAGTCAGTGATGCCATCCAGCCAGCTCATCCTCTGTCGTCCCCTTCTCCTCCTGCCCCCAATCCCTCCCAGCATCAGAGTCTTCTCCAATGAGTCAACACTTCGCATGAGGTGGCCAAAGTACTGGAGTTTCAGTTTTAGCATCATTCCTTCCAAAGAAATCCCAGGGCTGATCTCCTTCAGAATGGACTGGTTGGATCTCTTTGCAGTCCAAGGGACTCTCAAGAGTCTTCTCCAACACCACAGTTCAAAAGCGTCAATTCTTTGGCGCTCAGCCTTCTTCAC
>NW_011495044.1:5766717-5777607 GCF_000754665.1 Bison bison bison | reverse complement strand
AGTCTGACACTGTTTCCACTGTTTCTCCATCTATTTCCTATGAAGTGATGGGACTGGATACCATGATCTTCGTTTTCTGAATGTTGAGCTTTAAGCCAACTTTTTTACTCTCCACTTTCACTTTCATCAAGAGGCTTTTTAGTTCCTCTTCACTTTCTGCCATAAAGGTGGTGTCATCTGCATATGTGAGGTTATTGATATTTCTCCCGGCAATCTTGATTCCAGCTTGTGTTTCTTCCAGCCCAGCGTTTCTCATGATGTACTCTGCATATAAGTTAAATAAGCAGGGTGACAATATACAGCCTTGACGTACTCCTTTTCCTATTTTTACCAGCGTTTAATTGAGGGTGCCCAACTTCATGTATGTAAATCTGTTTTCCTTCATCAGCATCCCAACTTTTATCAGGATGAAATTCAGTCACCACTCTAATGGCAAGAACTTGGCTATCTTGTATCTACTTGTATATACTTGGCTATCTTGTATCTACTGATACATCCCCAGAAAACAGAGTACTCAGTAGGCACTCAACAAATATTTGTTAAATGAGTGGATAAGCATTTGGCCTGGACTCTGACCCAAAACAGGCAATCAGCACATTGTGGTCACTCACAACAAGCCCAGATGCCACTATCTTAACCTGTCAGAATCTGTATCTTGTAATCCAGCCATTTACATCTTTGCCATGATTCCCCAAGTACAGTAATGTATGTATTGAGTGTCTAGTATGAGAATAGGCCTGTTCTGAGCATCCCTGGTGGATATGAAAGAGGGCTACTGCACAAACTCTGCCTTCAGCCTAGTGACGGCTCTTATAGGATTTCGTTGTACATACAGAATAATTAAAAGAGGAGATGAGATGAGCCAGAATGTGGGCCAGGAGTCTCACTGAGAAGTGAGATCAAGAAGGGAAAAGCAGAAACACGGAAGGCTTGTTAAAGAAGGAGGCCCCCAGCAAGAGATTTGAAGGATGAAGACTCTTTCAGCATGCAGAGGCGAGGAGGCTTCGAGGCCAGATGATAAACAAGGATCCAGGCTTGCTTTTACTCTTAAGACTATTGGCCTAATGTGCTACTTGACCACAAGACAATTGCATTATATATTCATGATTTCCCTCACCCAGACTATTTTACTTGCTCATTGGCAATGATTCCATATGCTAGTGTACTGGTTTCTAGAAAAGCTCTCCTTTTCCTCTTAGGATTGGAAACCCCAGGGGAAAAATGTGAAATCCAGAACATTCAGCCAAGTCAGGCTTTCATTTCAGTTCTAAATCAAGCTAAGTGGTTTATGTTCAGATTCACAACTAATTCTTCAGTTTTTTGAGTGCAGACACACTGGAGAGTGAGAAGAAAAGTGGGGTTCCTTCTGTCCAGTTGGTACATGTAATTTTGCACACAAATACAGGAGCTCTCAGAACACCTGTAGCCCATCCAATGACTCCTAGGGTCATACTGTGAACCCCTTGCATCAGAAGTTGACCCTGAAGAGTAGCCAGCAAACTGCAGCCTTCAAATTCTGTAATTGTTATAATCTCCTTGGCCTGAAAAGGATTATTTTGGGCATTTTGCAACTGGCTACAAAATCTGAATCTTTCCGGTTTACTTCTTTCAAGAGATGATGTCCTTTCTCACTCACTACCTGTCCAAGTTCCTACCTAAAAATCACAACCAAAAGAGTGTGTAGGTGTGTAAGTTAAGATAATACCAACTGCTATAACAAATCAAGTCTAAGGACTTCCCTGGTGGTCCAATGGTTAAGAATCCGCCTTCCAATGCAGAAGATGGAGGTTCAGTCCTTGGTCTGGGAACTAAGATCTCACATGCCCCAGGGCAACTACTGAACCCTCCCACGCTGAAGCCTTATGTGCCACAATTAGTGAGCCCTGCAGGACCCAATTAATATTCCGCATGATGAAATGAAGATCCTGCATGTCTCAACTAAGACCAGACTCAGTCAAATAAACAAACAAAAAACAAATCAAGTCTGTCATCTCGAAGACTTCACATCATTTATTCACAGCTTATGTAACATTCCAATGCGACTGTTTCTGGTCAGCAGATGAGGCTCTCACAGCCCGTCTGGGAATCCAGGCTCCATCCACATCAAAGCTCTGCATTTTCTGAAGAGTTGTCATGCTATTTTTTCCATCTTGGGGAAAGAAAGGATAATGAGGGAGAGGATTTTATGGGTTAGACTGGGAGTGGTGTGCACCACTTCCTCACATTCTTACAGCCAGAATTCAATCATATAACCATCTGTAATTGCAAGGGAGGCTGGAAATGTTATCCCTGCACCCAAGAGGAGAAAGCTTATTGGTGAACAGGTGTCCTACCTTGCCCACAATGGATGACTACAGCTATTTCCAAACTACTCTTGGGCAAGCCGTTCAGAGTCCTCACTAGCCATTCTTCTTCCTCCTTTTGTAGACTCAGCCTCTAAGGAGTTCTGCCACTACCAAGAAGGAAGCCCTTTGCCCAGGCATCAGACAAGTGAGACTTCAAATCCAAGCTCTGCCAGTAACGAGCAATATGTTCCTGGAAGTTCATCTCTGTGCCTCAGCTTTCTCATCTATAAAGTGGACCACAACAATAGCTCTAACCTCATGATATTGCTTATTTAACTTATATGCAGAGTACGTCATAAAACTGCTGGGCTGGATGAATCACAAGCTAGAATCAAGATTGCCCAGAGAAATATCAACAACATCAGATATGCAGATGATACCACCCTAATGGCAGAAAGTGAAGAAGAACTAAAGAGCCTCTTGATGAAGGTGAAAGATGAGAGTGAAAAAAGCTGGCTTAAAACTCAACATTCAAAAACTAAGACCATGACATCCTATTCCATCACTTCATGGCAAACAGATGGGGAAAAATGGAAACAGTGACAGATTTTATTTTCTTGAGCTCCAAAATCACTGTGGATGGTGAATGCAGCCATGAAATTAAAAGACGCTTGCTCCTTGGAAGGAAAGCTATGACAAACCTAGACAGCATATTAAAAAGTAGAGACATTACTTTGCCAACAAAGGTCCATATAGTTAAAACTATGGTTTTTCCAGTAGTCATGTACAGATGTGAGAGCTGGACCATAAAGAAAGCAGAGCACTGAAGAACTGATGCTTTTGAACCGTGGTGTTAGAGAAGACTCTTGAGAGTCCCTTGGACTGCAAGGAGATCCAACCAGTCGATCTTAAAGAAAATCAACTCTGAATATTCATTGGAAGAACTGATGTTGAAGCTGAAGTTCCAATACTTTGGCCACCTGATGCAAAGAGTCAACTCACTGGAAAAGACCCTGATGCTGGAAAAGACTGAGGATTGGGGATGGGGAGGGGGGAGAAGGGAGTGACAGAGAATGAGATGGTTGGATGGCATCATTGACTCAACGCACATGAATGTGAGCAAACTCTTCAAGATAGTAAAGTACAGGGAAGCCTGGTGTGCTGCAATCCATGAGGTTGCAAAGAGCCAGACACAACTTAGAGACTAGACAACACCACCAGTATAACACTGGTGGGCTACATGAGAAGGCACAAGTAAAGTTCTTAGCCTGATGGTTGATGAGTTGTAAGCACTCAAATAATCTAATACCAATGCTACTGCTAATAATACTTAAAACAAAAACAAAGCTATTATTATGGGGCTTCCCTGGTGGCTCAGACAGTAAAGAATCCACCTGCAATGCAGCAGACCTGGGTTCGATCCTGGGGTTGGGAAGATTCCCTGTGAGGAAATGGCTACTCACTCCAGTATTCTTGCCTGAAGAATTCTATGGACAAAGGAACCTGGTGGGCTACTGTCCATGGGGTCACAAAGAGTCGGACATGACTGAGTGACTAACACCTTTGCTTTTGCTTACACTTCCTTTCTTTATAGACTAGTCCAGATTTTGAAAATGAAGAATCTAAGAGATAAGCCAAGGCTTCTGTAAGAATTTTGATTAAATGTGATAAAGGTTTGGCCTGGGGTAAAATGAAGAAGAATTCCAGTGTTCAACAAGTACTTTTATGACCATTAACTTAGATCTGAAAGAAATCAAGAATAAATAATTTTGGGACTTCTCTCGTAGCTCAGTGGCTAAGACTCTGTGGTTCCAGTGCAGGGAGTGAGAGTTCGATTCCTGGTCAGACAACTAAAATCCCACATGCCACGTGGTGCAGCCAAAAAAAATTTTTTTTCATAAATAATTTCAAGATTTAACAATACCATTAATGGGGAGAGGAAAGTAAAGAACCTATAGAAGTTGCAAATGGTCCAGATCTCCAGTTCAGAGGTTTTTCCAAGTCACCAGTACTTCTAGGTAAAATTAAGATCTATTTGTTCTCAGCCTTCAGATCTCTTGCTGCATTTCACATTTCACGGTCTACCTGGTTTTCTTCTCACTACGAGGATCATTCTGACTTCTTCCCCAGCGAGGCTCCTTCCACTGATCAACCATGGCCTTCATTCAGTCCTGCCCTGAATCCCTCCCTCAAACTTCAGCTCAGCCTCCAGCTCAGCCTTGTCACTCGAGTTGTCCAGGGAACATTTCCACTAAGATCCTGTGACCTTTGACACCTAAATGAGTTCCTTTTTGCCAAATAGGCTGCCTTTCTCAATTATCCCCTTTCTATCAATACCCCGCCACAAGGGTCATGCAGTGAGGACACAGAGCCCAGAGAACTTTCAGTCTTAACAACTAACCAGGAAAAGCTGCAGTGCAGCTATAAAGCATCCTCCAAGCATGAAATGGCAAACAGCTCTAATTTCCAAAGACAGGTATTAGAAAATGTCAGTAGGGCTCTAAGCTTACTTCTTAGTTCATCTTGCAAAAGTGTAAAGCCAATACCTTGTCTGGGATAAGGCTCCAGTACAGAGAGTTCCAGTACTGCTTTTTAGAGTAAGATAGGCTCAAATAAGGGCTTCCCAGGTAACACTAGTGGTAAAGAATCTGCCTACCAATGTAGGAGACACAAAAGAAGCAGATTAGATCCCTGGGTCAGGAAGATCCCCTGGAGGAGGGCATGGCAACCTACTCCAGTATTCTTGCCTGAAGAATCCCATGGATAGAAGCCTGGCAGTTCTTAGGGTTACAAAGAGTCAGACACAACTGAAGCAACTTAGCACCCACACACTCAGGCTCAAATAAATTAACATTCCCTTCTCAGCTGACTCATTACCTAGAACACAAACTTTGCATGCCTGTTTGAATACAGACAGGAGAGAGGACAATGAAAAGGAAGGAAGGAATATACACAACTTGCTAACATGAGTGTAACAGCACCTCTCTTAAAAAACAAAAACAGCAAAAAGAACATTGTAGAAGATCAATATTCCATTTTTACAACCCAAGCTCCTATCTATATTGTAGTAAACCAAATTTTAATTGTTTGCCGTGTCCCTTCTGATATTTGATCACTTTAGCTCTAAAGATGCTTTAAAAAAAAAAAAATTAAGTATAGTAGATTTACAACTTTGTATCATTTCAAGTATATAGCTTCCCTGGTGGCTCAGTCCATAAAGAATCTGCCTGCAATGAAGGAGACTGCCTGCAATGCAGGAGACCTGAGTTCAACCCCTGGGTTTGGAAGACCCCTGGAGAAGGAAATGACAATCCACTCCAGTATTCTTGACTGGGAAATTCCACGGACAGAGGAGCCTAGCAGGCTACAGTCCACTGGATCACAAGACATGACTTAGCAACTAAACCACCGTCACCACCAGGAATACAGCAAAGTGATTCAGTTACACAAACATGTGTATATTCTTTTTCAGATTCTTTCCATAACAGATTATTAGAAGATATTGAATATAGTTCTCTGTGCTATACAGTAGGTCCTTGTTGTTTATCTATTTTATATATAGTAGTACGTATCTGTTACTCCCAAAGCCCTAATTTATCCCTGTCTTTCCTTCCCCTTTGTTAACCATAAGACTGTGTTCTATAGCAGTGAGTCTGTTTCTGTTTTTTAAATAAGTTCATTTGTATCCATTTTTAGATTCCACATTTAAGTGGTACCCTTTGATACTTGTCTTTCTGATTTATTTCACTTAGTATGATAATCTCTAGGTCCATCATGTTGCTGCAAATGGCATTATTTCATTCTTTTTGTGACAAATATTCCACTGTATACATATCACACCTTTAGCCATTCATCTGTCCATGGACACTTAGGTTGCTTTCACGTCTTGGCTACTGTAAACAGTGCTGCTATGAACATTGGGTACATGTATGTTTTCAAATTAGATTTTCCAGTTTTTCCGGCTATATGCCTAGTAGTGGGATTGCTGGCTCATATGGCAGCTCTATTTTTAGTTTTTTAAGAAACCTCCATACTGTTCTCATAGTGGCTGCACCAATTTACATTCCCACCAACATTGTAGGAGGGTTCCCTTTTCTCCACACCTTCTCCAGCATTTACTATTTATAGACTTTTTGATGATGGTCATTCTGACTGGCAAGAGATCATTGTTTTGCATTTCCCTAATAATCAGCAATACTGAGCAAAAGGATGGTTTTTGAAGTGCAAGGGTCTTAAACTGGAAGTTGCAGTACTTTCTGAAAGACACATTGGTAGTAATGGGCACTGGAGTGGGGGAGGTCGAGGGGTAACTCGTTTCCTTCTACTCAGTTCCTCATTATAACTGTCCTTTTGCAATTTTCTCAGTTATATTTTAAACAGTTCTGAAGCTACACTGATGAATCTAGGTTTTTTTTACATTAAAATTTGTCCTTGTGGAACAAAGTCACAGCTGGCGATTGTGGCAAGATGATATGCCCATGGAGGGATAATGTGCTGCAGCCTTTTTCTTTGCAGTGTTTTAGCTCTCAAGTGTGAAATAATTACAACAAACATCATCTGAGGCCAAAAAAAAAAAAAAAAGTGATGAATGCAGAAATTATAATTCAAACATGTGGCATTTCCTTCCAAACGAGTGCCCATTACCAGTGCCCATTACTACTAATGTGTCGTTAGAAAAGTACTGCAACTTCCACTTTAAGACCCTTGCACTTCAAAAACCATCCTTTTGCTCAACATTGCTAATTATTAGAGAAATGCAAATTTCCTTCCTTCCTTTAAGAGCACACTCATCTATGGCAGATGGCTTGGTGAGCAAATCGTTCTGCCTGCTATAGGCATAAGGACAGCATGCTCTTATTAAAGCTGCTTTGTAACCCATAATCCAGTGAAGAAAAGAATGTTAGGACCTTCATCCTATCCAACCCCTTGTTAAAGAGCTGATAATGAACAGAAAAAGTGAAAATCACAAACTGCTTCACCTCCAACACACTGTCTCAATCAGCACGGAGTATGATTTCAGGGGAAATAACTTCAGCAATCCTTTGACTCTCTAAGTTAGGTGTATACTTGGGTGATACAGGCAATTGAGAAACTTTCAGAACAGAGCCAACCTCTGGGAGCCTGAAAGCTTGAGTTTAAATGATACAACACCGCCACCTAGAGGTCAAGCAATGAGGAACTGGACACTGCAGCCAAACGGGTAAAAAGCTTGACAAGCTTACCGCCCAGCCAGGAAAAGCATCATTGCCTTCACGTCAAAGCTGCAATGAGAGACATTTAAATGAGTCTGGGTTTTCCTCAACATATGGGATATTGGAGAAATCCTACAGAGTAGAAAATATGCTTCCCCCATCACAACCTACAAAGACAGGTGCTGAGCAAGTCACCAAAAAAGAGGGCAGAGAACAAACCCACCCATGGTGCTAGGGAGGCTCAGTGGTTAGAGGGCTTTTGTAGAAGTTAGGACATTTAAGCTGACCTTGGTAGGATGAACAGAATTTCTATATGCCAAGGGAAGCAGATTCCGAGCTGAAGGACCAGCATGAACTACTAATTTCAATTATGAAAATATACAAGATTTACTCATCACCAGTTCATTATAGGTTATATTAAGCCACTTGGAAAATGGAATAAAAAATCATATTTCCAATTCCACAGAAAACATTCCAGTAAAATGTCCTTCTGTGTACTTATTTAACATGCTGTCATGCCTGTCTGCAGCCCAATGAACTACAGCCCACCAGGCTCCTCTGTCATGGGATTCTCCAGGCAAAAATATCAGAGAGGGTGGGCATTTCCTCCTCGAGAGGATCTTCCCAACCTAGGGACTGAACCTGAGTCTCCTGGACTGGCAGGCAGGTTGTTTACCACTGAGCCACCTGTGAAGCCCATGCTCTTGAAAAGGCGTTTCTTAAAACAATCAAACTTAGGAACATAAACCAAGGTAATCAGACTTCTTTACTGCAGGTCTTCTCAAAGAATTTAGTATTTTACTGTACACAGTAAATCTCCGAGAACTACAGAATGTGGTTTCCAAACTTCACAGAATTTGTTTTCTGCACAATTTTCCATGAGCAAACCCTCCCTCCCTATGAAGGAAGTGAGGTAAAGTGATGGTTGAAGGATGCAGGTTCTAGAATCAAACTGCATGGACTCCACCGCTACACCTCCACAGGCCTGTTTCCCCACCTGCAAATAGAACTAGAGGCCCTAGCTCACCAGGTACTGTGAAGATTACGAGGTAATACACACAAACACCTGAAATAATTAGTAGTTGCTGCCCCTTCATGTCCCTCCCGCCACGCTCTTTACGGCTAGACCCTCAGCTCCATAGGACCAGTTTGAGCACTACTAATGGAAATGCACTCCAGCTTTGCCCAGCTGCTGCCTACAGTCCCTTGGAAGACTCTGTTCCTTCAAGGTCTCTGGGAAACAAAGGAGGAATGTTTCAAGTTACTTTGGTAGCTTAGATGAAAAATAACAATATTCACTAATTAACCTCTTCTGGATATAACTCTAAGAGCTGTCAGCATTTACAAAACAAAACAGGACCGATACAGAACCTTAACAAAGCCCACGAATCACACACATTAAGCTTGTGACAATCATAATTTTATCTTTCAAGTCAT
The DNA here is from genome assembly GCF_000754665.1 of Bison bison bison. Taxonomy (NCBI): domain Eukaryota; kingdom Metazoa; phylum Chordata; class Mammalia; order Artiodactyla; family Bovidae; genus Bison; species Bison bison. The sequence goes on along the minus strand of NW_011495044.1, from coordinate 5,768,693 downwards.
TTGTTTCTGTGTGTACACACAGAATCCTAAATGTAGGAGGGAAATATATACAATTCCAAATACCTTGAACATTCGGTTATTGAGACATTATTACATAAGTGTGTCTGTGTACATATATGCACATGTATGTATGAATGTGTGTGAACAGGAGAGGCAGTGTTATGTGAAACAGTTCCAACACCCTGCTGCAAAAGATGATCAAGGTATTCTTCCACCATGTCTGCCAGCTCTCTGAGGTAGCCTGGTGCATATAAACATCCATGGAGATACAAAACATTGCAGGCAAATCCTTTTCTGACTTTTGTTTCCTTTTTCCTGAGTCTGTTTCACCATTTTCCACTTTTTCTCCTTATCACTCCCTGAATTTATAACTTCCCACAGTAGTAGAAAAAAAATTTTTATGGGCACCCGTGTCCCTCTTGAGGCATTATCTCCATTGGGTCAACAGGAGCCTGAGGCTGGAGATGCAGGCAGGCAGCACAGGGCTGCCAGGTCTGGAGCACAGGCGCCCCTTCGGCTCTAACTAGCTCTGTGACTGAGCTGCTACCTGGCTTGCCCCGAACAGCAGAGTACACACCTGTTGCTCTGGCGTAGTTATTAACGACATCCCTTTCACTCTCAACAGTACCCTGGATTTAAAGTTACAATGGTCATGCCATCTATTACCCTAGACAGGGCTCTTTACTCCTCTGGATTTCAGTCTCCATAATTTGAAAATGGTATAGGATTAGATAGTACTTTAAGGGCCTTTTAACTTGTTTTTGTGATTTCCATTTTTTTTAAATAGCCCAATCACAAAATTAAAGATCTTTCAACCTCTACCTCCCTCCCTCCTAATATACATATTTTCCCCAACCAGTTGAGATCCAACCTAACTGTATAAGCAGAAGAGACATTTAAGGGTCAATAATGAGTATCTCAGAAACTGGAAGAAATGAAAACTGCAATCAATACATATTTTGTAAAATGTGTTCTACTTAACTCATTCCTTTACATGCTTCCTGGCTTAGATATCGTACATCAATTATGTGAGGCTCTGGATAGTCCCCACCATGAACCACCACAAAAAGACTACAACCAAAAGACCCATTTCTACCTATGTTTAGATCTCCTAAACAGAAATGGGTGAGAGAGAGATGCCTGGACACAAGGCATGGAATTCCTGCACCAGGACAGAAGTTTAAGTCCTGAAACATACAGTATCTTAACCATATGAGGCAGCAAAAGAAGAAATGTATAATAAAATCAGAGTGGGAAGAGCCAATGTTTCGTTGCCCCAACCCTCCATATCTTATGCAAATAAAAAACTGATTCTGGAGTAAATACATTTATTGATACCCATTTTATATAGTTCAATGAAATAACCTATAAATATAAAAGCATTTTTCTTTTGGATATCACCATGGTCCATGTAAATACTCAACAGTCAGAATCACCTGCAGGAAGCACTCAAGTCACACAGTTGGGTTTACAGACCTGAATACACACACTTCATTGACAGTGGCACTTATGTACTCAAGTGGTCCAGTGGCTTCGGATATATGACAACTGGGCGTGTGGAGTAAAAGTAACGTGTAAGTTTAAGTCAGTGGAAAGGGTATCAACTTTCAACAAACAACAACCAATTATAAATCAATATCCTGGGTGAAGAAAGTACCACAGTTGACACCGGGTGTCTGGACACTGGAGACGAAGCACGTTCACCGACACGTCGTGGTGCCGTACGCTCTTCAAGCCCCAGGGCAGTCCACCAGTGCCTCCGGGTCATTCAGGGTCAACAACACAGCACTTCTTAAAAGACTCTCACCAGCTGAGAAAAAAGGTATGTGGAGACTGCTATCAAGTTTAAAGAAAAATGAGCTAAATATTTCAATGACATGATGAGTTTTCCTCCTAAGAGGAGGAAGAGATTGTGGGGAAAACAACTTTTTTAATTCCCTTTTTTTTTTTTTTTTTCAAAACAGTGATCAGAATCA
>NW_011495044.1:5765465-5766579 GCF_000754665.1 Bison bison bison | reverse complement strand
TTTCTTGCTGCAGTCAGACCACGTGTCTTCCGAGTTAGCAAGCAAATGCGTTTAGAAGGTCTGAGGTGTGCAAGGTCCAAAACTGAAATCTGAGAGGCAGTGTTAGAACTTAAGCGAGGCAGGATTTTTAGAGACTACTCAAATGAAAATCTAAGTGAAGCATATAAAAATTCAGTTCTTTCTATTATTTTCAACTGGTATTTGATGGAGACATCCCCTGGTAAGGACGGGTTAAGGGCTGTTATCTCCAGGTCCAAGATGTCCCAACTACTTAAAGTAGGGCCCCCAAGAGGAGAAAGACACACACTTCTGTGGTCTCTGGAATTCTTTTTTGCCTTTTTTTTTTTTTTTTAAAGAAATAGTAGCTTCAGTTGCACACCACTGGCTGAAGGTGTTTGCATCCAAATGAGAAACTCTACCCCTTGTCTCTAGTGGGACAGGCACCAGGTTCCCACAAGCGGCAACTCCTACGTCCTGTAGCACATGGCACCTGACCCTGGAGTGAAGAATAAGCTGGCACAGAGCCCCGATTGCTGGCGTCCAGGCTAGATGGCGTTTCGTGGCGTGCCGTTGTGTGTCAACGCTTTCAGGCTGGGGGCACTGGTCTGGTGACTACAGCTCCTGTGAGAAGTCACACCCACCTCAAAAACCTCATGAATGGCTTTTCGGAAACAATGGAAGTTATAGTCTATTAAACCTGCAGGAGACAAAAAGGAAGATCAGGCGCCCTGAATGTCAACTATCTGTTAGGAAACATTTGGTGACGGAAAGAAATAATTGGTATGTATTTTAAAACATATATCCAATTGAGAAATTCTCTACAATGGAAGCATGATAAAGCATATGCCCAAGTTGTTAAGACTGATTACCTCTGGGCCTGGGAATGAAGAGAGTAAATAAAAAAGCAATTAGGAAGACAAATTTGCTAAGAAAATTTACAATGAACTCTAAAGTGAAAGAAAAATACTTTCGATACATCAAGTTTTTCCTTTTACAAGTCTCTGGGGCAGGCAAAGAAAAGCTGAAGGAAACAGTTGGAACAAGAGTTGTGCAAACTGCTTAGTAGAGCCATGGGGATGGGAGGGATCAGGAAGGCCCCTAGGGCAGAGCCTCA
>NW_011495044.1:5752596-5765365 GCF_000754665.1 Bison bison bison | reverse complement strand
CAGAGCCTCAGGAAGCCAGCTCCCCCACCTCAGAGGGGGAAGGAGGGCAACTCTGTCCTTTTCTGCTTATGAACTGGCTTCCAAATCAGATTTTAGTCAAAGGGTTCCTTGCAGGTGCGTATGGACATATGACCAATTCCGGCCACCAAGAAAAGTGCAAGTGTGTAAGACCTGCATGGAGTCTCCTTAAAAGGAAGACGTCCCTGTTCCTCCCCCAATCCTCCTTAGTGCCCAGAATTTGAGGGAGATTGCTGGAGATCCAGAAGTCCTTCCACATCACGAGAAGAACCTGAAACTAGTAGCCAGTACTGAGAACAGCAGAGCTGAAAGAGAAGCACTGGTCCTCGAGGACACCGGGACAGAAAGACAACAAACCAAGAAACAAACCGAAGCGACTACAGATGCGGAAGCAGCCCAAAGGTGGGAGGGTCAAGTGTAAGGCAAAAGCAGCCAAGAAAACTGCAGGGCGCAGACAAGACTCTGAGGATACGGGCAAGATTTAAATAGGCAGGAAAGAGGAGCAAAATCACAAGAAAATAGCAGGGCGTTTGCACTGAGAACACAGCACACAGGTGAAGACAGGAAAGAACCTGGTCTGACTGGAGATGGGAGCAGACAATTCTTGGGAGAAGTACTGGGAATGGCGGCTGAAGAAGCAGGTTAGAGTCAAAATAAGGAGTTCCTTCAGATTCAGAGAAAAATAAAGGTTTTGATAACTTCAACTACATTAAAACTGAGTTCTCCACAAATGGTAAAATTAAACTGACAATCAAGGAAGCCTGAACAATGTGTGGATATGTGATGATGATATGAAATCATTGTTAATTTTTTTTTCTTTTAACATCTATTAATGGTAATACCATTACGCTTTAAAAACAGCACTACTGCTTAGAGATACCTGCTGGAATCTCTATAAGACAAAATGATTTGATGTCAGAGATTTGCTTCAAAATCACCCAATAGGAGAAAAGGTACAGAGATGAAATAAAAATGGCTATGATTTTGATAGTTGTTCAATCTGGGTGATAGATACGAAGGGCTTCCTTACATTATTTTCTCTCCTCTTTTATGTGTGACACTTTCCACAACAAAGGATTAAAAAAAAAAATGAAGATATACAGGAAACAAGACTGACCATGTGTTCATGACTGTGAAAGCAGGGACAGGTACATGGAATCGCTGAGCTGCTTAACTTTTGTGTTTACTTGAAAATTTCCAGGAACCAAAAGTTTTTAAAAATTTTTAAAGATTAGAATGGAAAAAGATAAGAAACTCCTAAGAGGCACAAAAAAGATAAAAGCATAGGAACAAATAAATTACTAGAGAAGCCTAAACAGACATGAAAGAGCACCTGCAATGAAAAAGATGCTTGCTCCAACCAGTAATTAGAGAAATAAAAACGAGACCCTAATGAGACATCATTTCGCACCTACCAGACTGACAACAACTGAACAATCTGACAACATCAAACATTAGCAAGGACATGAAGTGACAGAAACTCCCACAAAGCTCTGTCTGGGGTGAAAACGATAAAGCCACTTTGGAGAGCAATTCAATAATGCCTAATAAAACTGACATGAACTTGAGCAGGGGACATGACCTTGGGAAAATTTTGGGAGATGGTGAGGGATACACAGGCCTGGGGGGCTGCAGTCCATGGAGTCACAAAGAGTCGGACTGGGCAACTGACTGAACAACAACAATAAAACTGAACACATATGCCCTCCATAAATTCCACTCCTAAATACTTCCTATTCTAGAGAAATTCTCCCTATGTGCAAAGGCAAACTTGTTCATTAATTTCTTGCAAAACTATTTGTAATCTTAAAAATCATCTAAACATACAGTAAAAAGAATATAAACTGTGATATACACACTCCACAGTGACAAAGAATGAACTGAAGCAACATGCTATTAATATGGATAAACCTCAAAACCAATCTTGAATGAAGAGAAACAAGCAAGCTGCAGAAGATGACTTACATTTTGACATGGTTTACACAAAGATATATAACACCCTATATAGTTTAAGGAAAGATAAGAAGTAAAGACTAATTCAGACACAGGAAAAAGAAAACACTACATTCAACAGAGCACAAGAGAGGGTTTCAACTGAGAAATACACAAAAGACAAATATGTATTGGTCATGTTTCAGATCTTAAGCTCAAAGGGGAATATATACATTTTTGTTTTATCAAAAAAACTTTGTATATCTAAAATATTTCATTAATATAAGCATCAGTGAAATATTAACTCATTCAATATTAATTAATATCACAAACCCAGACAGAAGAGAAGGAACTTGTTGCATGAGTAACAGAGCTACTATAGACCCTTGAGTAGTCAAATAACACGATGAAAGGAATATTCTGAAAACTAGTCTGCCTTGAGAATAAAGGACGATACAGACTGAGCCCTCAATATATATGTTGAATACAGCACCTTAGGCCTGGATGGGTGAGGACTTGGACTGGAGATACCAACAGTGGAAATGGATAGGACACCCTAGAAAGTTCCACAAGAAAATGTTAAAGAGTTGGTGAAGATTTAATGAAAACCACAGAAAAGAATGGGAAAAGGAGAACAAAGAACACCCTCTGTGAGATGCTGTGCAAGGGCCTCGGAAGCAATTACACCACACGATTACCAGACTGCACACAGCTAAGTGTGGACACCAGGAAAATGGCATAACTAGTAACAGAAGTAGAGTAGCCATGAGTCACGAAACAACGGGGAAAATATTCATCGGTTTTTGACATCATGGAAAGATAAATATTTAAGTAAAGATGCCTTACTAACAGCTTCAAATATGGGATGGAAACAGGCCCAAGTCAGAGCTGGAGAGGTGAATTTTTCCGTCAACTACACAGAGATTAACTGAAGTCATAGATGTGATGTGCTGACCAGAAGAATAAGTGAAGAAGTGAGCCAGAAGCCGCGGCTCTGAAGGGCATTCAGAACTGAGAAAAAGAAAAATTAGAAGAAACAGGTGGTCAGAGAAACAGACACACAAAAGAACCCAAAGAGCTCTGCTTTGGGAAAGCAGAGAGAAGAGGGCGTGAAGGAGGACGGGATGACACGGTCACATGCTTGGGAAGGCTGAAGAGGAAAGGCCACCAAATGTGGCAAGAAGGTGACCCGGTGACGTCTCAAACCACCTCAGGAGACTGGTGCAGGTGGAAGCCAAATGCAGGCAGACAGGTAACAGGAGGATGTGAAATCAGAGGCTGGAATAAAAAATGTGATTTAAAAACAAAAGACCAGAAGAAGGCAGGAGAAAGCATGGACTGTACATGGAGGGAAAGGCACAGAAGTAGTTGAAAACGTCATGCAAGTGAAAGTGTTAGTCCCTCAGTCATGTCCAATTCTTTGTGACCCCACAGACTGTAGTCTGCAAGGCTCCTCTGTCCATGGAATTCTCCAGGCAAGAATACTAGAGTGGGTTGCCACGCCCTTCTCCAGGGGATCAAACCAACTGGTAAATCCTCTAACACTGCAACAATGTTTTCTCTTGTTTTCCAGAACCTAAGAAATTATGACAAAGACCTTTATATAAAGACAGTTTTTAAAATGTCATTACCTTTTCTTTCAAAACTTTCTTCCCTAAGGATGCAAACCAGTGCCAAAAATTTAGTCACCTCCTTTAAATACAGGACAGTTGTGTTATTCAGCTTGATGATGGCCATGGACTCTTTGTCATAAGCACTTCCACTTCCATCTTCCTTTAGCCTGTTTTAAAACAAAGTATTGTTCATTATAGGTTTCCCAACTCGGCATTCTGTCACATTTGCACAAGTCTTTCTACCCAGTTTCCTAAATGTCTTCTGAGAAAAAAGGCTGGCTTGACCACAGTGGAACAGAAGCTGTGTTTAGCTGTGGGTGCCCAGCCCATGCTGCATAATCATTCCATGTGCTCACACCACCTTGTTGACCTAGGACGCATGGAAAACAGCAGACTTCTAATTTTTACTTCACACTAATCAGTGCTGACACCCTCCGCAAATAAAGAAGGACCTGAAATATGAAAACTGTGAGTAGGGAAAAAGGAGTAAGTACAAAAACTAAAGTAAATACGGTCTATCAAAGATACTGTGGGATCCTGATGCCTGCAAAGTGAGCCTTACAGGGTCTGAAAGCTATTTCATTTATCAGATTAGATTGTCAGAATTACATGGAGTCCCCCTTCAAAAAACACAAATCAAGAGCCAAGTAAGCAACAAACTGAACTTCAATAAAGCATACCAAGTTTCACACACAGGTTAATAATAATGAAGTAATGGCTGTTTCTTTTCTTTTTTATAATATACTTTATCATGTGTAATGTAGTTTACAATGTGTCTTATACTGAAAATAAAATTTACAACTAAATTTGATTCTTTAATTATAAAAAATACACTCTATTCATCTCTTTTTAAAACTAGGAACAGGAACATGAAACTTTTCTGCATGACCTACAGACAAAATTACTTCTTCTCTGGGGAAAGAATAAAAACAAAGGCAAGCATGTAGTCACAAAACTGACAGGAATAGAAAACAAGAATAGACAGGTAAAGAAGAGCTAAGACAAATGCATTCCCTACCCCGAGGCAGCTAGAGAAAGACACTGACAAGTGAGGCAGAAAGACCAAGGTGCCAGGTAGGGACAGAGAGATGAAAGAGGGATTTAGACTAGGTGGAACACAGAGGAACAACAGATCAAGGACAGAGGCATCAAAAAGCAAAGGTAATGTCAGAGCATCAAAAAGCAAAGGTAATGTCAGAGCATCAGGACAGTGCTTGGGAGGGCTGACATTAATATACAAGATGAACCATCACTATTAGAGGCGCAGAGGTCACTGGCTTTTGAAATAATTATTAGTAAATCCACCAAGGTTTTCACTTGTCTTCTGGACTATTCTACAAAACCATTTCTTTACAAATTTCTGTATAAAGTGTGGTGAATTTAAATAAAAGAAGAGTTTATATTTTAGAGACTTCTTAGAAACTGAGATGTATAGGTCAAACATTCCTTGTTTCTGTGCTCTCTGAAAGATTAAGGACTCCTCAGTTCCACAGAGCCTAAATCAAATTAGGAACCAGTACATACTCTTGTTATTCAGTGTTTTCAATAAATTAGTCTAGTTTATTGATCTAACAGTAGTGAGAAGTCGCAGTAGTGAGAAGACACAGTATAAACCCCCCAAATTAAAGCAGGTGAAACTTTCACTGATAATTAAGTCTGGCACTAGTCACACCTTTTCAACTGCTCTTGTCCATCCACTCGGAAAGAGTAAGACCCAGCAGTCCACTCACAGAGAAATTATGCTCCAAACTGAAGCACTATGGTCAGTTCTACTTCATACAGTACTTGCTAGATGCCTCAGAAATTAATCCCCCTAACAAGTCAAACTGGTGGTTTTCCACTTGTCTGAGATCTTACAAAAATATATACAAACACAACTTACCCATATATACAAGACACATCAATTACAACATCAATCATGTCACAGCAAAGTTCATATGACTGCATATCCACAGGAGAACTGTCTGTTGCAATGTAGATTTTGCTGACAACATCGAAGAGAAAAGCTTTTTCAATACCTGAATTCTTGAAAAAAACAAAGTCAAGTGTTCATTTTTTAAAGAATCACAATTTGTAAACTTATCAAAGATCCTGAATCATTAACATCCAAGAACATTTTTAACAATACAACCCAATACCAAGAGTAAACAGTACTTTGTTTAGGAGACACTTTTCTTATCCAAAGAAGAAAAGTCAAAATGTTTCTCTGCTCTTGATTTACTGACATAATAGCACACTCAAATTTGTTCTTCTTTCGTCCTCTTTACTTAAATGAATTATTTTCTAAGACACCACCATAAAACAAACAAACAAAATCCTCCTAAAATCAAGCCATGCTACATTTCTGATAATCCTTTTCTTGACAATAATCAATCTCTGATTCAAATCATCCTGCTACCAGAAAGGTTTGATGTGGCACTCAGCAAACAATGTTTCACATCAACATCCAGCATAGTGCAAAAGCCTAAAGAACTGGGGATCACTACACACTGAGTCCTTCAAAGCAGTGTTTGGAAAACACAGTCGCTGAATGCTAAACTGATGGGAAGAATATCCTTTTTAATTAAGCTGAATCTTCAAAATAAGAAATGTGAAATATGACACTGAGATTACAGTTAACAAGGATCAATTTTTCAATGTGACCTTCAATAAAGCAGAGATTAAACTGAGTCTAATTCCCAACACCCAGTATATCCCACTTTCTACTCTTCCTTCAGGAAAAGAGATCACAAAGATATTTTTAATTAAGAAAAGCATAAGAAAATTTTTCATCAGAGCCTTTTAAGACAAAAAAAGTATTAAGGAAAATTTCAGAAAATAACTCAAACCATGTTTTAAATGTTTCTATTATTTATTAAATTAAAAGACGCTTACTCCTTGGAAGGAAAGTTATAACCAACCTAGATAGCATATTGAAAAGCAGAGACATTACTTTGCCAACAAAGGTTCGTCTAGTCAAGGCTATGGTTTTTCCTGTGGTCATGTATGGATGTGAGAGTTGGACTGTGAAGAAGGCTGAGCACCAAAGAATTGATGCTTTTGAAGTGTGGTGTTGGAGAAGACTCTTGAGAGTCCCTTGGACTGCAAGGAGATCCAACCAGTCCATTCTGAAGGAGATCAGCCCTGGGATTTCTTTGGAAGGAATGATGCTAAAGCTGAAATTGCAGTACTTTGGCCACCTCATGCGAAGAGTTGACTCATTGGAAAAGACTCTGATGCTGGGAGGGATTGGGCAGGAGGAGAAGGGGATGACAGAGGATGAGATGGCTGGATGGCATCACTGATTCGATGGACGTGAGTCTGAGTGAACTCCGGGAGTTGGTGATGGACAGGGAGGCCTGGCGTGCTGCGATTCATGGGGTTCCAAAGAGTCGGACACGACTGAGCGACTGATCTGATCTGATCTGATTATTTATTTAATATTTAACTGTGTTGTCTTTTAAATTTGACTCAGATTAATTCAAGGCATTTTTTGGAGAATTTGATAATACAAATATATTCAACAAAAACCAGAAACAACACTGAATTAAATAGCACACTTACTGATATAAAGATATTTAATAGGTTTTCCAAGGTCGGTAGCTGTGGGATAAGTTTCTGCACCACCTTACTAAAGGCTTCAAATATTGAATGGTCATAGATACTAGTCAAATAAAAGCTGAAAGACACAACACAGTTTGATTAATTTGAAAAATATCTTAAAAGTCCAACAACAATTATCACAATACATAAAATTTTAAGTTTCTTCACATTTCATTTCAGTAAGTTCAAATAAAGCCTATTTTGTGCACCATCTCCCTCACTCAAGATGACAAAAGCAATTTCCCCACCTGGCTTATAGCTCTCCATCCCTTTAATACATTTACACAGAGGGCAACTGAGGTAGTACTAGGAAAACATTTTCAGATGCGGAAACCTGAACATTCACCTAAGTCCGTGCAATCTGATCCAAAAAGCTTGGTTTCTTAAGCCCACAACTGACAAAAAAACCAAGAGAAAGCTCAGAGTAGATAGGTGACATTTATTGACATTTATTAAATAAGAATACAATACAGGTTTCTAATAAAATGTTACCTCCTCAGAAAGTTCCTTTCTGATCCCACCTAAAATGGTAGTCCTGTGCCCTTTGCTTTCAACCTCTTCCCCCTTTGTTTTTCTGCATAGCACTGATGAGTACTTAAAATTACACTATACGTTTATTTATGTGCCTTTGAGCTGTCTCATTCATCAGAATGTAAGCTCCATGAGAATAAAGGCTGTCAGCCTTGCTCACAGCTGCGTGCCCACTGCCCTGTAGAGTATCCGTGAATATTTGTTGAGTAAACAAATGAATAAAACTGGCACTTAGAATTTATGTAAATAACATGCTAAGGAAGATGAGAGTAGGAGCTCGAGAGAGAAGGGACAGCTATCTGGAGGCCTAAAAGGATACACAAAGAAGTAAATTTGTAGATTTAACAAAACACATACTTGAGAGAGAGGCTTTTAACAATTTAAACAGTGTGGTCAACTGTACCTGCTTTTTCACTCATGAAGTACACTCTTAGTTACACAGCTCTATCCATTACGTAATTACAAACACAGATAACAAAGTCAGAGACACAGAACTGTTTATATCACACTTTTTATCAAAATTCAAAGATACTTTCAAAGACTGCACCTAAGAACCTAACTTAGATGGGGCTCTAATCTAGATGTTAGAACAATGGAAGAGGTAAGACCAAGATTATCCCCCCACAGGCACGAAGGTAAAGGAATATTTTAGGTTAGCAATGTAAGAAGGTCCTGCAGGAACTGTAAGGTTTGGAGATGGATGGCGACAGGAAGAACCTCCCAAGGCACAGGGCATTCTAGGAAGCTGAGTTTCTGGAAACTGGAAATTAAAAGAACCTCATCCATAGGTCTGCTAGTAATTAATAAAAGTTTAATGCTGTTAACAAGGCCCAGGGCCCCACAGAGAACTGGAGAAAGGGATAGTGTGTACCACTGAGGTGGGTGCTCTGGAAAGGGACAGACATGGTGCTAAGAGGATCAGAAGTGTTCTTACAGGTCCTGGAGAACACAGGACAATCATGGCTTAAAACCCATCATTCATTGCAGAAAAATAAGACTGAGGAATTTTATTGGAAGATACTTTCACTTTCTCCTACAAATACTGCTGAATTTTTTTAAAAGCATGAATTACTTGTACATATTTTAATCCAGGCTAAAGGTCAATGGGACTTGTCTATGTGGTTTCTTAGGAGAGTAACAGAAAGATCTTATAGCCGGAGGCCCTAGGGAATATTAGGGTAAGGATGGGGGTTGGCTTGAGCCTAGAGGGAAGTCATTATAACAGACCAAGGATAAGGAAATAGCTACGGTTGTCTCTCTGCTGCTTCCCCTTTAAGTTGTTTGTACCATCAAAAGAACATTTTCTTGGGTACTTTTTATTACTCATTTCTACCTAAACCATAAAAAAGGATGCAGAAAATAATTCTCACATATTTTTAAAATACAAGCATACAAACCACTGAGTTTATCTAGTAGGTGTTCTTTAATATTAATTTTGCAATGAAAATTATGAATCAGCAGTTCTTTAACTTGATAGCAACCCTAAGCAGATTTAATGGATACAATCACTTCACCCAATTTTTAGAGGTTTATAAAAGCATAAAGTGTTTTAAAAAACATAAACAAGAAACATTAGAATCCAAACTTAAAATGTGCCCTCTTTAAAAGGCTCTTCCTACTGAGAGAGATACTGTGAAAGATCAAGCTACAGAGTTCTGCAACAAATGTGAGATTCCTCAAACTGAGGCAAGGAGAGGGGGAAAAAAAAAAAAAAACCAAGAGGGGGGAATCCCAAAGCAGATTTAATGCCATGAGGAAACAGCCTGACTCCAGTCTCTTGAGATGAATTTGTAAACACACCTACAGAAACAGACCTCGCCTGACTTCAACCTCTGGGAAAATGCAAAAAAGCAGGGGAAGTAACTTCTCAGTAACATTAGGCTCCCAAAACTGTTTGAATTCAACAGAAATCAAAAACATTACACATTTGGGAAGGGTATACCAGTAACAGAGAGCTACGTGTTTGTAATGACAGAGATGGGAATACATTTACACACTTTTCAGGGCTCCCATATCAAACACACAGGTTGTTACCTAAGGTGGAGTTTTTCTAGCCCAGCATCTGCAAGGTCATCATTGGCCCTTTGATGAATGTCCCTCTGTGTTTCTATTTTGTGATCATCAGACAGACCATCAACTTTGTGAATAAAAACCTCAAAATTCATGTCTGGGTTAACTTTGTAGGCTTTAGAAACAGTAATGTGAAGTCTTGTTAAAGCCTCCATGTAGTCATCCTGTAAGTCAGAACAAAATATTTTTTAAAAAGAAATCTTATGTTAGGAAAGCCTCAAACCACCTCTTTCCCCAACCACAGAATATATATTACCCTAATCATTCATAAGTATTCAAACAACTACATTAACTTATACCACTAAATAGATCTTCAATCTCTCTTGTTAAGAATTCAACTACCAAGTTAATGCTTGTAATTTTTAATACTGATAAGAAAAGGAAATGGAAAATGGACACTTATTCCCAATAAAAAAATTTTTAAGTAATCCCAGCTCTGCCATTTATTAGATGTGTGACTTTAAGCAGGTTGCTTAAATTCTGTGATCTCAGTTTACTCAGCCATAGAATTGTAATTACAATACCTACCTTACAGCACTGTGACGAAGAAATCAAATTAGGTCATATGTATGAACGCACTCATAACAGAGTCTGTACCTCAGAACTCATTCCTAGCTAATGCTTAAGCTTAGAAAAAAAATTAAGATTCTTAAGGATAAAGACATGTCCCATTTATCTGAGTGTCTGCCACATGCTAAGCCCTCAATAAGTGCTAGCTGAGCTAAATTGAATTTGGACAACTAAAGAAACTATTCATTTAATATTTACTGACTCAGTTCTCACATTCCTCATTACAGGCACACTGATAAGACTTTTTCAGTGGGTGACATCACAACAGTTAATAAAAATACAGCAGTATCTACTATTAACAAAAATGGAACACTGCTCATTGACTAGAACTCAGAGATATAAACCCTATCTCCTAGTCATGTCATATCGTGTCCTTGCACAAAGGCATGCCTGCTCCTAAAGCACCTCTGCAGGTACCTCTCTCAGTTAGGAAATCTAGTGGCAAAGAAACAAGCTGCAAGAAGCACATGACAAGATAAACAACTTTTCTTTGTTCCTACATGTTTCGCCTTCAGAGAAGAAAAGTAAACATCATCATTTCCAACTACCTGTGCATCAATGACATATATCAATGCTCCTGTTCCCCTGAAGATCATCTCGTAGTCAAAAGTTGGGTCAAAAAAGTCCATTTGCCCAGGAAAATCCCATATTTGGAAATTCACAAAGGAGCTATTAGAAATGTCATCTTTGTAAATCTTGTTGGTACTTTCCAAAAAGAGAGTCTCATTGGGTGACATTTTATGAAACACCACCTGTTAAAATAAAAAAAGACAATTTAATGACTATTCCACTTTTTATTTAAAATAAGTACAAAAACTCCACCTGGAATTAACATAAAGAATGTGACCCTACAGCAAAAATTTTAAAAGAGATGAAAAGTGAATGGTGTATCCATTGGTACTCACTCTCCTCTAACTTGTAACACAACAGAAAACACCAAATTACTAAAACCAAATCACCCAGAAAAGCTAAAACTTTTCTATTTTCTCTGTCTGTATACAATACTAGCAGTAGCAATGTCTCTCCTCAGTTTTTTTTCCTCCCCATTGTATAAATTCAGCCAAAATCTGCTCTAAGATTATGAAAATTTATAGCTAAAGTTTAAAAAGTTTTGTTCATTGAAAATTTATCAGAATGCCCACATCAGGTTCTAACGAATAACCAAAAAAGAAACTGACTGGACCCTGTCCTTCATGGGTTTGCAGTCTTGTGGAAGAAATAAAACAAAAGCAAATTATACCAAATAGGAAAAGGCATATTGGTAGAGAAGGAATATTTGTGAGGAGGGGAAGAATGGGACTTGACAAGGAAAAGACAGTTCCCATGGAAAAAAAAAAGGTAAACGCAATTGTTAAGAATCACAATTATCACAATCCACACAATTCCAACACACAAGGAATTTCCCTCTCTCTACTCGCTGGATGAGAAAAATGGATAGTTATTCCTGAGGTTTAGACGGTGAGTAACACTATAACGAATCAAAACCAGTTTGCTAAAAACCTGCCATCAGTGTACTCCGATTTTGCTATAACGGTGAAAAGATAATAAAACACAGTAATCCCGTAAATTTGGAAGGCTACTTTTTAAAATCATCATGTCTACAGAATATCACGCAGAGATTTATTTTGGAGAGATCTTTGCCACAGAATGAAAAGAGCAAAAAGCCAGGTATCTGGCATTTTATCACCAGCTCACCTTGTGTTTAAGAGGAATGGCTGATGGAGGTCGTCAACCCTGCCTCTATTCTCCCTTACTAAAAAAGCGAATAGCCCTCCATCCTCTCCTGCCATTTCCCAAGTGAAAGCACACGTACAAAGGTCTGTAAATATTCTCCAGGTCTCAAGACTTTTGTAGCCACACACACACAGAAGGGAAATCACTACTAATTATACTCACCGGACTAAAAGTACTAAAACTGGTGGAAGAACAGCCCCCATTCCCACTAAGGAATGTCACAGTGAAGTCTCCTTCGTACTAGTAACAAGAGCAGGCAATACAAAGGCCAAGGAGTTAGTCACAACTCTTTCTGACGCTGCTCCCTGGGGCTCACCTGGGAAGCCCTGCAAACTCAGGTCACCTGAAGTAAGAGGCACACACACAACCGCGGTCGGGGAGGGAGTGTGGGAAAGTTCTCCGAGTTAGAACCGAGGAGCAAGTCTCAGTTTCGTGAATGGCACGGGGGCTGGGTCCCAGGAAGTGAGGTCCCAGGAGGTGAGGCCACGGGCACCTGCCTCGCTCCGGCCACTCGGGGAGCGCGGGGATCCACTCGGCCTCGGCTGACCTGGGCGTGGACTCCGAGATCGGGGTCCCGGCGCGGACCGCGCCCGGGCTCTGCTTCCCAGAGGAGAAGAGAAAGCGCGCTGGGACAATCCAGCCGGCCACCTCGGCCGCGGCCCTCCTCAGGGCCTCCCCTCCCGGCTGGCCCCCGGCGCCCCCGGGGAGGGGAGGGAGGG
>NW_011495044.1:5679432-5752296 GCF_000754665.1 Bison bison bison | reverse complement strand
AGGCTCCCCGCCCGAGCCCAGCCCCTCATTGGTCGCCTGAGCTGCTACTCGGGAGCAGCAAGGTAGGTGGTGCCCGTCACGTGCCCGGAATCACCTGACTCGGAGCCGTGGAGGGGGGAGGAGGAGTCACGAGGAGGGTGGCCAGGCCGAGCCCTCTGCCCTCCGCCCCAGCCCGCACTTCGGTCCGACTCAGCCACGCGCCTTGCTGCTCACCGTTCTCCTGCCTTCCTCGGGACTCCAGAGGCCAACGCAATGAGTGACGCTCTCTGGGCACTTGGGAGAATTGATTGTCCTCCTCCTACTATTGTGCTTGCCCAACCAATACTTACTGATGCCGGCGAAGTCCTGGGGCACAAGGGGCACAAAACTGGAACTACCTTGGATCCTGCCTGCCCTCAAGTTGCCCCAAGGTTAATGGAAATCGGACCTCTGAGTAAGTAGCTTCTGTATGAGATAGGAAGTGGGAAGGTCAGAGGTGCAGATAAAAATGCTCGGCAAGGGTGGGTGAAAGCATCTCTAAGGAGCTGGCGTCTGAACAGGTCTGGAAGGATGGCATTGGTTGGGATGTTCAAAGGTAGAGAGGAGAAGCTAGCCAGAGTGAGGGCAAAACCTCAAACAAGGCAGAGTCATCGGTGAGATAGTTTGTTCTAGCAGGTAGCTGGACCCTGATGGGAAAGCAAATGCCAGCAAGCTAGAATGTTTTACCCTCTTTCTTCAGCAAATCACTGACAATGAATACTGCTACTGTTTCACACTTACCAGGATCTGACTCCTCTTTCCTCCCCACCCAGTATCTATTTCTTTAGTAATTCCATCACCCCGTGGAACATTGCATCTTGTGCGATCTCTTTCAGATCAGAGACCAAAGGAATTAATAATGAAAGCTGACCAGAACAAATGCTTGTCACCAAAATATGGGAAAACTAGAGGAATTTTACTCTTCACAGGGAGGCTTTAGAATTGGAAATTTAACCAAAAAAGGTCCTTCTCTTAACGGGGACATGGGTGGTGGTACTGATCTTTCAAGGAAACTTTCTTGATTATGAAGGGAAAGCAGGTATGCAAATCTAGAAGTTGGTTTTGTCTGAATCTTGAAGTTAAAGCTAGGACATCCTTAGAGGTCATCTAGTGCAACCTCTCACCTAAAAAGAATCCACTGTATAGCGTTTCTGACGCTGCATGAAAGACTTGCAGCATACATTTCAGTAGAGCCCAGGGAAGAGAGCTCACTATCTCAATAGGCAAACAATTCCACTGTAGTAAAATTTGGCATAGAAGTCTCTTATTCAGGCCAAAAATCACACTCCTTGGAGCTTATACACCACAGTCTATTAGCAGTGGTCATCTTTTTTATGACAGCACCTCAGATATTGGATTACAGTCTTCATTACCCAGTCTTCTGTTCCACATTAAACATACTTTAGCCAGGCCTTCTACTGTAATGTCCAATAGCACTTCGTGTGATCACAGAAATGTTCCACGTCTATACTGCTCAACATAGTAGCCAGTGTGGATTGAGCACTTAAATTGCTGCTAGTGTGACTCAGGAACTGAATTTTTAATTTTACTTGCCAGATGTGGCTAGCGGCCACCATGTTGGACAATACAGCTTTGTGGTTTCAAATGTACTCTCCACATTTATATGCAATTGAGCTTGTCAACATCCATCAAATGTCTGACACCTACAGTAAGGACCAGTAGAGCCTTCAGGGTGATTGTTTAGCACCTGGACAGTATTTCTGTTAATGCTTTCCAGAATGGAATTTTTAAAAAAATGTACAGACTGTAAGTGGTTCACACTAACAGTCACTGGAACCAGTACTTTGTCAGCAATCCCTAAGTGCCTAAACTTGTGCAGCTGCATTTTTAACCTCAATGTAAGACTTGATATTTCAGCTTTTTCATTTAGGCCGTGAAGTTTAGGCACTCCCAAGTTGTGAATCATTTTCAAGCTCATCTCAATATAGTCTACCAACCAGCCTCTCCAACTCTGTGGCAATTAGAGAATTAGCATTACTACCATCTGACCCATATGTAGTCCTTTACAATTTGCAAGGTACTTTTTACATCCATTATATTTAATTTAATCCTTAGAACACCTTGTAAGATAGGCAAGATATGAAATCTACATTTTACAGATAAGGCAGCTGGAACAGCAGGAACTGAACAGATCGGATCCTTTTTTTACTCCATTGAGCATCATGTACACTGTCTTCATCCAGATCCTTGATAGAAATGTTGAAGAGGACCTGCAGAGGCCAGGCTCACCCTGAATTCTTACATAGCACTGACTGATACAGCAGTGTAAGCATGTCAGTTCCCCCAAGAGTCTGATTATCCAACTCACAGGTTGCCATTTTTCAAAAGGATGGTACAGGAGACAATCATCTGATTTACATAAATATTAATACCAGTCTCATTAGGGAAAAAAGCAAATAAGGGTTGGCTGCCAGAAAAAATTTCTACTTGCCTGTCCACAAAGGGACTATGACACCAACTGCTTAAAGAAGCCATGTCTCCCTCTCTTCCAAAACCCCCCAGGAGGCCATGTTTTATTATTATCGTTCTTAGCACATCCTATCCCACATTGTGATTATATACATGTCTTATAGTTAACTTCAAGTCATTCATCTTTATAATACTCAGCCCACTGCTGTCCCTGTAGGAGGCACTCAAACTGGTAAAAGATAAACCAATTCAAGTAAATGTTCTTCCAGCCATATCTGATTCCCCTACAAAAACAAACCTGTGACTGGAATAGACAGACCACTGCCACATTCCTGCCACTGTGACTGATTAAGATGCCCTTATAATTGGCTTGGTCACAGCTTCCAGCAGGTGCTGAGGCTTCTGCTAGTTAAAAACCAGCTTTCATTGTATGGTTTTCTCTGTGTGTTTTGACCAAAAAATAAGGACATTTCTGTAACACTGGGGACAAAGTACATGAGATAGGGCTACTTCTTAATAATGCTAATCAATCAATAAGGAAAAGAAGTGAAGAGTAACACAAAAACATCTGACTGTAGGTCTTCCAAGAAAGGAAAAAGGACTAACAAACAAGAATATAGTGCTTTACCATTTACAAATCTTTCATATACATTCCATTTGACCCTCACAACAACCCTGTGAGGTAGGCAGCACAGATATTATTTTCATTTGACAGATGAGGAAAGTGAATCTTGGAGCAATTTACTAATGTGCCCAAGGTTCTACAATTGGTAAATAATTGGTATTCATATCAGTCTTTGGCCTAAAGATTCAGCACCCCACCTCCCCTCACACTTGCCTACCTACTTCACAGGGATAATGAAGATAAAATGAATTCAAAGCTAGAAAAATACTTTGAGGGGAAAAAGCACTATATAATTATACCCACAAACTATAATTTTCCACAATATATGGCTCATTCCCCTTGTCATCCAGGCTTGTGCGTGAACCCAGAATTTTAAATTGCCTCTGTTCTGTGTTCCGCTAAGCAACTAAGTAAGGCAGGGGAACAGTGTGATCCTCTTTATATAAATTACAGTCAGGGTAACTGCTATTACAGGAAATTGAAAAACAACACAGAAAGGCCAATGTGCAACTGGGACCCAGGGAAGCACAGTAAAGCAAGGCAACAGTATCAGATAGGGCATGATTGCATAGAAGGAAAGGTGGTGTCAGAGTTCACACTGGCACACACACAGTATCTAAGGCAAAGTGGTGGCAAAGAGTCATTCGTTCCACCTAATATAAACAAGAGCAGAAGATTCATGAGACCCCCATGAAACAGCATCGTGTATCACACAGATCTCTCCAGCTGCCTACAGAGAATATAAAACAACAGTGTCATCTTCATTTTAAAGAATGACTGTACCTGTGCTCATAATCCTGAGCTAAACCAGGGACTAGCTCAGTGCTAAACTTCCTTGGCTAAAATACAACCAGTACCATCATTCCTAGTCAGACTGATAGAATGTCTTTTAAGGTAATGAATTCGATGGCTGTGTTTATAGATTTTTTTTTTTTCTTTCCAGGATTCACTTTTGATTCTCCTGCTTTTTTAAGACCCAAAGAAAGTTATACTGAGTTTTTATTGGTGATTCTAAGTATATGTGTTTATAACAGTTAACGTGTGATAGGTGAATTTAACATATTTAAAAGAGTGCTATAGCATCTGTTCAGAAAAGATTATATACTGTACAAACTATTCGAGTCATACAAAACCATTTTTTTCAGTGTCTTTTCAACTGAGAAGAATCCTATTCAGCACGTTTCTCCTCCTGAGGTGGTTCATACTGAGCAAGCTATGGGGGCAAAGACAGAGGCGTTTAGGTGAATTTTATTCTAAATTGGGTTAAAAAAAAAAAAAACTATTAACAGTAACAAAACGAGTCAACTACTTTGTTCAATGACTGAATCAGTTTATAAAATCCTAGCCTTTTTAAACCAGTGATTTTTTTAATATTTAATACAATCAAACCTAGTGAAAGTTTTTTTTGTATAAACCTTACAAATTACTGGGAAACTAAAATTTAATTCCCATTCATGACTGCACTGCACAAACATCTATGCAATAATCCGTATCTTCCCTAAGATGTTGTGGCTTATATAGTAAAGGTACTTTCTTCCTCTCCACCATAAGTTTACTGAAAACTTTCTTCTAGAAAGTATAAAAAAAACATCATGTGACATGTATTAATCTAGCCAGTTAATGAAAAAGCAGCTAATGTCTTGGACTTTAAAAGGTGTCAAAAAAGTTATCTAGCATTTATAATAATTTGGATAATTTAAGATACTGAATGATCTCTTATGCTGAACTGTGGTTTACTGCAAGAACACTAAGATATGAGTTGTTCCAATTAGCTGTGAGATTTGAGAAACTAGACTTCACTGTGCTTTAGTTTCCTCACCTATAAAATGGTCTGTGCACCTGTGTCATTTATCTCACAAAGTTGTTGAGAAGATAAAACACATTATGAGAAATGCCTAGAGTCATGTGAAATGCATTATATGATTCAGAATGCAGTTAAAACCTCAAAGGCTTATTAGTTGACAAAAGTTTATGAAAATTCTCATGGAGTTTAAACAAAGAAAAAACTTCAGCACTAGACAAAATTAAGTGCAAACAAATGTACAGAGCTTAAGTGCAAACAAGTTTACAGTTAACACATTTCAGGGCCACCACGTAACTATAAAGATCATGCACTGCAGTCTTAAGGTGTGCCATTCGCAAAGCAGTGGCCCCATAATGACCTACTTAACTGCCTAAGACTCCCAGAAATTTCCATTTACTTAAAAACCAGTATTCTTCACCAGTATTTTCATCTTTTTGTTGATGAAGGTTCCCAAGAACCTCTTCTTGACCACACTTTGCTCATCCTGTTTACAATCTGCTAGTGGTTTTCTAGACAGGGTATCAGCTTCTCCTTGCAGTTAACTGAGCTGAGATTGATATTCACCCTCCTCCCTGCTCTACTGTCCATTTTAGTGAGGTTCTGATCATACAGTCATTAAAGGTGAAATTATTTTTAACATGAATTCTTTCAAAAATTTTACCTTTGTTTTCAGTTTTTTATTTTCTTCTACAATAGCTTCATATTTCTCTTTCATTTCTGCCAATTCTAGGCGAAGCAGCTCTATTTCTGGATTTTCTGGGGTAGCAGCTCCTAAGTGATGCTTTAAAAAACTAATATCAAAGTTAAGGATTTACTTGAGCTCATTAAAACTAATGAAATAGCCCTCTATTGAAATAACTCTGATGAGAGTCACCCCAACCCTACCACCAATATTTACCCAGAGATCAAAACCCAAATACTCAAAGTAACTTTTTCAACAGAATAAAGGCTTTTTTCTGACTTGAAAAATGAAAAGGATACTCCAAAGCACTATTAGGTTTCTCTGGTTCTTCATATAAGGCTACCAATACTGCAAATCAAAAAGCAAAAAAAAAATTAAAGTCTTAAAATGGCCGAAGTCATATGCCATACCTCGGTAAATATTAAGCATCTATTATATACCACACATCTCACTAGGACATACCATGGTGAACAAGACAGACAAGGTCCCTGTTCTCAATGTATTTACAGTCTAGTGCGAAAGAGTATCAAGCATCAATAAGGGTAATGGGTGATGGGAGCACAATGGAAGAACACCTAACTCAGCCCAGGGCACCAGGGAAGGGAAATAAGACCTAAGACCTTGGCAACGAAGGCTTGAGATAAAAAGGGAAGGCCAAGGGCAAAAGAACAATGTATTCAGGAACTGAAAATTCAAGTGTGGCTAGATGGAGTTGTGAACTGAAAGGAAGCTGAAAAGGTGGTTAGGGAGGAGATTGGAGGATCCTGCATGTTCAGTCGGGCCTTGATCCTAAAACAAAATGGCATATAATTAAAACAGTTTTAAGCAGGGGAGTGACGGGATCTTCATCCTGTGTGGAGTCAAGTAGGCTAACAAGTGGGACAAGGATTTAAATGCACGAAGAGCAATTATGGCTCAGTGGTAAAGAATCTGCTTGTTAATGGAGACGGGATTTAATCCCTGGGTAGGGAAGATCCCCTAGAAAAGGCAATGGCAACCAATATTCTTGCCTGGAAAATCCCATGGACAGAGGAGCCTGGTGAGCTATAGTTCATGGGGTCGCAAGAGTCTCAGACACAACTCAGCAACTAAACAACAACAACATGCTAATCACTTTAAAAAAAGAGTGCCTGGGAATTCCCTGGCTGTCCAGTGGTCAGGACTCCAAGCTTTCACTACAGGGGCATGGGCCCGATTCTTGGTCAGAGAACTAAAATCCTGCATGCCACATGGCATCCCCCACCACCACCAAAAAAAAAAGAGAAGTGACCTGTACTGGAGTAATAAAGAAATGAAAACAAGGTAGATACATTTGAGAAAAATTTTTGGAGAATCAATAAGGCTGTGGTTAATTGTTGGAAGAAAGAAGCTTTGAATCCAAAATATTCTTCAAGAATGAAGTTTCACACACCACATTCTAAATAACCACCAACCAAAAACTACCAGTAATCAACGTGCTCAAATTAAAATACATACTTTAGTGGTTTCATATCCAGTAATTCATGTCAGCACTACCTTTTCCATCTTATATTGAACACAGTCCTTCTAGGATCCTTCCCAGATAAAAATCTAAATCAGTGGTTAAGTTTTTTGTGCACAAAATTCTGAAAAATCTGATCAAAGACCAAGAGCTGTAACTACATACAAAAAACATGCATATCTAGGCCCCAAGTTAAGAACTCTTATAAACCAACTTAACATGCTTTGCTTTTTTTTAGTTTTAATAACATCAAAATAATTTAGACAGCATGAAAAAAAAATCAAATGGCCAACTACTACAAACAACTTACATTAAGTTCTGATAGTTATACTTTTAAATGTATTTACAGCACTATTTTTTGAGAAATTGGCATACTTATGTCACCACTACCCTCTCCTCTCCTTCCCTCTTCTTTCAGTGTTACAGGACACTTTATTCCTCTACTTACTACCTTTTTCTTCAAACTATATACTCAACCCTATGTTTCTTCTTCCATTAATTCCCACTGATCCCTATCAAATTCTGATTTTATAAGACATAAATACTCTTACCCTTTCTTCCTCTTTTTCTCCTACCCTTTCTTTTAGCTTCTAAATTTCTGTCAGTGGTACTTACAAGGTTGATAATTACAGAACATAATGTAAACGTCAAATTTCCTGTGTTTTTCTATAGATGAAATATACTTCCTTTTAAACAGACAAGAACTCTATACCCAGTGTTTCCCTTTTTGTCTTAGCAGCCAGGATTTTTAGAGGTTGATATAGTGCTCAAAATAACTAAAATGCCTTTTCTTCCAAATAACTTATCTTTAGACATCCTTATAGTGTTTTAATGTTAGAAGCAGTTTCAAATCCTCTTGGAAATGAGCTGGATAAAAAGTATATGCTAAATCTGTGTGAAGTACACAAAATCAAATATTAAATAGATCATCATATCAGTAGATACTGTGTTGTCTGATGTTACTTAGGAAACTGGAAACCCAGGAAGGTTGAGGGGGAATACCAATAGATGTCAGCCAGGGAAAAGAAGCCTCCAAGGGTTTCGTTTCTCATGAAGGAAAATCCAAGTATGGCCACAAGGCTTAATATCTTCATTTACCTCCCACAATGGTCACTTCTCTGCCCTTTACCAATGTATGTTTCATTCACTCCATCCAGCCACTCTGGCTTCCTTACACTTCCTGAAACTCAACAGCACACTTCTTTCAGGTCTTTGTTCAAAGGTTACTTTCTTAAGAGAGGCCTTCCCCCACAACCCTAGGTAAAATGCCACCCCCATCACTCTATCAGCAATGTTCTTTTCACAACACTTAGCACTGGTTGACACTGTGTATTTATTATCTGTCTTCCCCAACTAGGATATAAGTTCATTTAGAGCAGGGGCCTAGTTTTTCCCCCCACTGTTGTATCCTCAGTGCCTTAACAGACACCTGAATAAAATGGTTAAATAAATGAAAGAAATGTGCTTGTGGAGTTTTTTGAGGGGAGCGGGAGGTCCATGAAATTCCAATGGTGTGATACTTTCCAGGATGACAGCATGGTGCTTTCACACTACCTTAATGTTTACTGAAATTTGCAAAGAGTAGGAAATTGAACCTAAGGTAGGTAGCAATTCAAAATGACCAACCCAGGCTTGAGAATTAAAAGCCCTGCTTTCTGCTAAGACCCAGAGTTGTTATTCTCCCAGTTTTTTCAAACTTTTGCTTCTGGACAAAGAGCAGATACCAAAGTATTTCCAGATACTTAACTACACTTCTCATATGGACCCAAACCATCATCCCTGCCAGCTCTTCTGTTCCACACCCTTGAAAGGCCCAGCCAGTGAGCTGAGTGATAGATAACAGCATTCGCCTCACTGCCTAGCTGATGAAATAAGCAGTACCCACACTAGTTCTTGGAACCTTCCAGTGTCAATCACCTTACTCATCTACTTAGATCCTGAATCCAGATTAAGAAATACAGTGTAACGACTTCCATTTTAAAAAGTGAAAACAATATAACCATTTTGATGTGTCCTCACGTTCTTTAAACTGTAATTCTACTTTATGAAATCTGCACTAAGTAGGAGTTGATATAGACTACAAAATGGGGTTCAGCTGAAAAGCCACATCCAAAGAGCTATTTCAAGGATTAGGTTCACTTAGCTACTTTATAAACTGCTTTCAAATCTGGTCATTTTCCCATTTGTCCTTTGTTCGAGGGAAACTGTTTCTAAAGGATTTGGAGGGCTCGGGAAAATTTGTCAGGAGAGAGGAGTTGGGCTCTCCCAAGGTCTCTAGCAACATGCTCACTGCGGCGGCTAGAGGCAGAGCAACGGAAGTTGGAGGGACTTTGCAACAGCTGCGAGAGTTTTACTCACCACGGGGAGGGTGAGGCTCCCCGACCCGGGCAGCGTCCGGCAGCCAGGCGTGCGCCGGTCCCCGCTGACCCCCGAGGCCCACCTCGCTGGACCCGGAGTGGGTCCCCCCTGTTCCCCTCCTGCCCCACACCATGCCCGTTCGCGGCACAGAGCCGAGGAACACGACGACGGCATGAGGAACCCTCTCTTGGCCCATGCTCACCCTTGGTCAGCGTGTCCAGCACCCCCGACTTCTCCAAGTACCTCCGGAACTGCTCGCGCTTCGAGTCGGCGGCCTGAGGAGACACGGCGGGTCAGTGGCCGAAGCCCGGGGGCCAGAGCAGGAAGAAGGCGCTGGGAGTCCGGCAACGCCGCCTCCGCCTCACTACCTCAAGCCCCCCAAACCTACGCGCACGCCCCCACTCCCACCCGAGCCGACCAGCGGCTGGCTACCGCCCGCACGCCCCCAGCCACGCCGCGCCCCCCTCACTTTGTAATGGGCCATAGTGACAGCGGCAGCGGCGTAGCTGGCGCCGGAGACCGTGGCTGGCGGGCTCGGAGCAGCACTGCTCATGCGCGGAGGGGCACGGACGCCTGCGCACTTGGGATCCCCGGGCCGGGATGGCCGGGGTGTGGCCTGTTTTCATGGCGACCAGGACGCTCTGAATGCCCCATAGCGAGATGAGCCGAGGGAGGCTGCGTGCACCCGCCCCTCTGGTTAGCGAAGCGTCGCCTCTCCTTCCTCTTCCGGTCCTCGCCAAGATTTGGTTGCTTAGTAGGAGGCTAGGTTTTGGTAACTTGGGGCGAGTGTCCAGGTGGGGCCAAAGACGGGCGTGGTGCCAGGGGGCGGGGCCTGCGGAGCCCTGGAGCGCTAGGACTCACACGAGACGCCGAGAGTGGGCGGACCCGTCTCAACTAGGACCTCAGAAGCCGTGGCAGGCGGCGCCTACTGGTGTGTGGACTCTCGTCTTGAAAGAGGGCGCACGACCGTCGAGGGCAACCCTTGGATTTCCAGTGGCTGGAAGACCGCTTAGAATCGTCTGTTTGGGCTCCAGCTCTGTCGTTTGGAGTCTCCTTATTTTGTGGCCGACTTGATGTGGGTCTCCAGAGGGTGAGCAGTAATGTGATAATAATAGCTAGCACTTTTGAGCGCTTACTGTATGCCTGGCAGCGCGTTAAACACCTGTTTCTTATTTTAATCCTCACACCATCCCTGTAAAGTAGACACTGTTAGTAAACTGTAATGGTTAGATGGCCAGTGTAGTAAAGCCAAGACTCGGATCCTGGCACTGAATCACGATGCTATAAACTGGTAAAAGAAAGCGACATCTTTTTAGGATTTTATTTACTAGAAGCAACATGATGATTATATCCAGGACACATCGGGTTGCAGTCCATAAGAAAACTAAGAACCAAGGGCAAACAAAGTTTAATCAGTGTCCAGAAAGAAGATCAGTAACTAAAAGAGGGAATTACATAGATCAAGAACAATCTCCGAAGGCTGTTTTCCCTTCAAGGAAAAACCTGGTTCTATTTAGCTTCAATTCTGACATAGGTTTTCCCAGAATCAGTGTTTTTCTGAAGGGAACCACAAAAAAGTAATCCTGATTTGGTAACTCTGTGTCTTTAAACTTCAAACTAATCCTTCCCAGTTCAGAACTAGAGCCATTTTCCCTTTTTAAAAGGATTTGTAGTCGTTTGTCTAAACAGCTGGTCTTTAGAGCTGCCCTATCTATTTCTTCTGTGTTCCACCATCACTAGGCTACTTCTGTGATAATGTAATATGGAGAATGTCTAAACGCCAACGGATGTTCAGATCTGAAGGTCTGTGGGAGCCCGCCTTCCAATGAGGTTGTTTGTCAGTGACACCAAATGAGTTGGAGTACAAGCAGTAGGGTTACTGCAGGTTCTGACCAACTTGGATTCAAAGGACAGCCCTCCCGAAGAATCAGGAGTGTCTGGAATGTCAAGTGGTTGAAAGTCTCCCTGTGAAGGAGGAAGGATTCTGGTTGTGCTCTCCCTGAGCTGGCCCTTGAGGTAACCTTTAGGAGGTAATGCCTGGTTTTCACTTTCTGCAGAGGGACCCCGGGTAGCCCGGGGCCACTTCGGTTTCCAGGTGCAGTTAGCTGGCAGAGAGAAAGCTGTTTGGGGTGACTGTCCCACGTGGTTGTTAAGCTCTATAGCATCACCTGGACTGGAACAGTGACCTTTAAAGTAGTGATTTCTTTTGCTGTCTTTGCCATCAATTTCTCTTTTTCCCCTCAACTGCTTACCATTAACTTCTTTTCCAGATAGTTTATGAGTGTCTTCTTTATTACTTGAGCTGATATTTTGAAGATGACCACAGGCCGTACTAAATGTGCACATCTCAGAAAGTAGAGTTTCCTGTTCATCCAAAATGCCTTTGTCATCATTTCCAATATGGTTATCAGGGTCTGTCTGAAATGCAGAGGGATTTAAACTAGGATACGCTGCTGTGTGTGTTTGCTTGTCCACTAACAGACTATAATCAGGTACAGAAGAGAGTCGTTTCAGTGAGTTTGCAGATGTGTTTTGATATTTGGCAAGGTTTTGTTTTGACTTGGTACAAAATTCATTATGTTCATCCTTCAATTTATATTGTCCCCAAAGCCCTCTTTTAATCTTTTTAAAACCTAGATGGAAAATTTCTAAAACATTTAAGAAAAGTGAAACAGTTGCTATGGATTGCATGAATAATAGGAATATTGTCTTTTCTGTGGGTCTAGAGACAAAACAATCAATTGTATTTGGACATGGGTGGCCGTGGCATTTAAATAGAGGCTCTAAGTGAAATCCATATAAAAGATACTGTCCAATCATGAACCCAACTTCAACCACAGAGCGAGTAAAAATGTGTATCACATAAGTGCAAAGCAAAGTTCCTCTGAGTGGAACTTTATTTACTTTCCTTTGCTCCAGCTGACACAGTTCTTCCTCCAGTCGCCTCCGATCCCCAGGCGTTTCAAGCTCTGCCTCCTCCAGTTCACCTCTCAGTTGCTCCTTCTTCATCTGCCTCTGCTTCTCCAGAACTCTCAGTCGGTACAAAGCATGGCCCATGTAGACCAGGGATGGTGAAGACACAAAGATCACCTGCAAAACCCAGTATCTAATGAGGGAGATAGGGAAGGCCCGATCATAGCATACATTTCTGCAGCCGGGTTGTTCTGTATTACAGATGAAGCCAGACTGCTCATCATTCCAGACATCTTCAGCTGCTACACCCAGAACAAGCATTCGAAATATGAACAGGATGGTGAGCCACATCTTTCCAATCACCGTGGAGTGGATGTGAACCTCCTCCAGAATGCCTCCAAGGAAATTCCAGTCCCCCATGTTTATTTAGTCAGTCATATTATCTCTGAACCCCACCAAATAGGAGGCCGATACATTCTTCCATTTCTGAAGCGTGTGCTATTTCTTAAGCAAACCTATGGCCAAAATATGAACAAAGCGTCACTCTTTCAGCATGCTGGTTGCTCTCTTTTTTTCCCTAGAAAGTTGTAATAATATGTTACCAAGAATATGTTTAAGATGTCAAGCATAGAAAGTCATTTACATTTAGACATTATAATGCAGTAGGAGGAAAAAAGATACCTGGAGGAGGGGTTGTATATATTCTCTATGAAGAACAGAATTGTAGGAGTTCCTGGAAGAAAGGAGTCTTACTTGGCTTTTTGCTTTGTTATTTTAAACTGATAACTCTTAGAGAGGTTCCTGAGACTACTGACTTGATCTTACAAACCTATTTATTAAGATTATTTTATATGGAAGCTGTGACCAGTGTCAATGATTTTAAAATCTCATTTATGTACAAAGGAAAAGGCATGTGTTTCATTTCATAATCCAGTAAGGTACAGCATTTTATGAAACCAAAGGAAACAGATCTGGCTCTTGCTATAAGAATTTAGATCAGTTTTTTTAATCCACATTTAAATGTCTAAATTCTAGTTTCTTTCTGGCAGTTTTTGAGCATTTTCAGAAATCATTTCAGTAAAAATATTTATGAATATTTATGTAATTATTACTGTACTTTGCTATGAAAATTATAAGGATATTATTAGATATTGCTTGGATCATTGGTATGTTGGTAGTGTTATAGAAATTTTCATTACAACAGTATTTGACCCTTTTAAGACATATAGCTTGCTTTGTGGAGCGAGCAGTAGGGCCAGTTATAATTTAGATGCTTGGATTATCAGCCAGTAGGTTCCATATTAGAGTTGATAACCCTGAGATATCTAAGAGGAAGTACATCCCAAAGGAAAGAAAAAATGGGGGAATGTTTTCATTCATTTTCATTTAATATGTAAATGCATCTCATGTATTCCTCACAGAAAGGGAAATATTACACAATCAAACAACATACTGGGATATTATAGCTACAACATAGATATTATAGCTATAATATAGATATTATAGATATATATTCATCACAAAACTCCTGTGAGCTAGGTATATTGTTTCTCCATTTTACAGATGAGGAAACTGAGGCACACCTTAAATTACCCAAGATCACACAGCTAGAACTGGCATTCAAAGATCAATGTGGTTCTAAAATCACCTCTTAACTGTTTTACTAAACTGTTATTTTTCTTCTCCAAACACACTTGAAGTTTTCATGAAAGAGATATTAAGAAATCACCTGTTTTCTCTTATAATTTTAATTATTTAAATTAGGTATGTCAAATAGTGAAAGTTTTGATTTTTTAAATAACAAGTTCTAGAGTTTTTAGTTCCTTTTTGAAAGCTTTATATAGTTCAGAAGAGTTGCAAAAGCGTCAACCTTCTAAAATTTAGTTGTATTCCTGAGATAGAGAAATTTTGTATTTGACTTTTTTACATTAATAGCAGTATACTCTTTGACCCACAGTCCAAAACACTTTAAAATATAAGCAAAGATATTATTCTTATTGTTGTTTATAATAATTATAACTTGAAACTATCCAAAATAATTATCAATACAAGAAAGACTGTATTGCACATATAAATAATAGTACATCCACAGTATGGTACTATGCAACCAGTAGAGATAATAAATATATACTAACATAAAAAGACATTGGATATATTGTTTCAGTGACATTCGGGTTATAAAACAGAATAATGTAGCCTCATTATTGTAAATTTACTTATATGTAGAGATGGATACAATAAAGCCTAGAAGGATATTCATCAAAATACTAACTGTGATTATCTCTGGGTAGAATGATAATAATTGACTTAATTTTTTATAATTATATATCTGTTTAATTTCTTTTACCATGAGCACTTTACTTTTAAAATTACCAAAGAAAATTAAAGTTGTTTTTTTTCCCTAAAAGGACAAGTGCATAGTATTTTCTGAAAGAGGAAGCACTGTTACGTAGCTTCAAATCTTAGGTCCTAAAGCTTTCATAGCAAATAGCATGAATACTAATATACATAGATACAGTACCATAAAATTCAAAAGAAAAAGAAAAAATATTTCAAATGACTCTTAATTAGCTAAGACACATTAACACAGACCTTTCTTGATTTAGGTAAATTTGAAGCAGATCACACTTTAAAGTTACACCACAGCCGTCTTCAACGTGTTGTCTCCACGTGTCCCTCTGCAGGTGTAGAGCAGATTCGGTTTAGCTCGGCGCAGTGAATCAGCCGTCAGCTAAACTGCATCTCCCTGCCTTCATTCTTGCCTCTCAAACAGCACCACCCAATGGAAGTTTTTTTAATCCAATGGAACTTTTTGCAGCAGTGTTGAAGTAGACTGTCTGCACTGTTCAATAAGATGGCCACTATTAATACATAGCTATTGAGTACTTGCAACGAGGCTTGTGTAACAGAGACACCGTTTTTAATTTCATTTAATTTTAATTAAATGTAAACAGCTACATGTGCCTGGTGGCTACCTTACTGGGCAGCCCACAGAAAGAATATTTCTAATATTTCTGATTAATACAGCACAGTTTAGAAGACTAAAACTATGAGCCCAAAATTAAGCTGAATAAATGGTTCCTGTATTATTCAGAAATGTCAAACTTAAAATGCCAGACATATGTGTGCTTTTTTAATGGTAACTTTGCGCCCTGGAGACCCAGAAAGATATCACTGTTTTTGGTAATGTAAACAATGTTTCTAGTACCAAAATAACCTAACTAGATAATAACTTCTTAGTCATCGGTCTTAATAATCAATGGGTCATGTCCGATTTCATAGTTAGATGAATGCTATTTCTCTGTCTAGTTTTCTATTTGCACTTTAGGTCATTAAAGATCTCCAGAGTACTGACCTAGTGGGTTGGTGATGGCAGATAAATATTTCTTCCTTGGGCTTCTTTGCTATCTAATAGCTACTTTTCAGTTTAAATTCAACCCTTTCATCAGGAAATATATATATACATATATATATTCATACTTGCATATTATATATTATGTGTAATATATAAATTATAAATATTAATAAACTTTTTAAATGCTAAGCTTCATTAGTGTTACATATGAATTGAAATAAAATATTTTTAATCAAAATGTAAATTTTTTAAAGATTTATAAAGCCACCTTTTGGCAAATGTATGAGGAAACTGTTACTGTCATATAATATCAGTAAGAATATAAATGAATACAACTATTTAAAAGGTAATTTAGGGAATTCCCTGGCATCCGGTGGTTAGGGGGTTTCCCTGATGGCTCAGCAGTAAAGAATCTGGCTGCAGTGCAGGAGATGCAGGAGACCCGGTTTCCATCCCTGAGTTGGGAAGATCCCCTGGAGGAGGGCGTGGCAACCCACTCCAGTATTCTTGCCTGGAGACTCCTATGGACACAAGACCCTGGCAGGCTACAGTCCATAGGGTTGCAAAGAGTTGAATACAATTGAAGCAACTTAGCACGCACCAGTGGTTAGAACTCAAAACTTTTACTGTGGTGGTCTGGGTTCAATCCTTGGTTGGGGATCTAAGATCCTGCAAGCTGTGTGGCACAGCACAGCCAAAAAAAAGAAAAAAGTGGTAGTTTAAATCTATCAAAATTAACATAACATTTCTGCTTCCGGATGCTTGAAATACCCATTCATTCAATCATTCTCAAAGACACAGCAGCATACTAGGATGATCGCATAGCACTGTTGGTAATGGTACAAAATCAGCAGCAACTCAAGTGTTCAATAGAGGAATGGTTAAGTCAACGACAGCACATCTTGTTTAGTTACTAAGTCATGTCCCACTCTTTGTGACCTCATGGACTGTAGCCAGCTCCTGTGTCCATGGGATTCTCCACCCTGGAGTGGATTGCCATGCCCTCCTCCAGGGGATCTTCCTGACCCAGTAATCAAATGCACGTCTCCTGTGTCTCCTGCATTGCAGATGGATTCTTTACTCACTGAGCCATCTGGGAAGCCCTGTCAAGTCATTAGCAACCTTTAAGTCCTGCCCCCTCTTAGACAGAGTACTTAATTTTTTTCTTTTTTAAGAATTCTCATAGCCTCCTCTCTAAGATGCAGAGTAATAGCTGCCTTTCTGGGTTGTCAACAAGATTAATAATAATGCACATAAAGCACCCTAAACAGTGACCTATTGACTCAAAACAGTGATGGAAAGTGATAATCAGTAGTCTGACAGATATGAAAAGTTTTTATTATCAGCAGAGTACATTATTTGTGGATTCTATCAAGCAATCTCTATACCATATCCTCCTAAGAGCAAGTTCTTTTAGAGAATAAATACCCTTGACACAGCATGCCTAGAAAAGAGCCAGTCTCTGGTTCTTACTTCCCTTCCCTTTTCTCTCTTCCCCCTCCCCCTCATTCCCTCGGAAGAGCTCCTTCCTTAAACCCTAACTCCTTTTGTAAGCAGTCTTTGAAACCGACAACTTCAGGGGTGTTTGTTCTCTTTATAAAATTGTTAGCATTTCCTGGGACTTCTCTGTTTCTTCATAGAGAGTTCTCCGGTTTTGATTTTTTTTCCCCCAGATGACCCTTTTTATTCATTGGTTTGTGTTAGGGGCAAGTCAGTTCGCTGGGGATAGGAAAATGTTGAAAAACACAGCAAATAAAACAAAAGCTAAATAAGCTGCAATCGCTGTCCAAAACCTTGGATCTTTCAGCAGTGCCTGATCAAAGCAGCTGAACACGGTATAACCAATGGACATTCCAGCAAATCCACCCGCAATGTGAGCTGCAAAAGACACCTTGGGAGAAAAGGAGAAAATGAAAATAAGTGAAGAAAATGCTAATTGTATATTTCAGCTGCATCTCACTTATTAGAGAACAAATACCATCCCAGTCAGAGTCTTAAAAGTCTGAACAGTGAGGCAGTGAGACAAAACAGACAAGAAAACTCCATCATGCAAAGCTAAAAAAAATGTCATTTCACTGACTCTTGAGTACATGCGACAGCCAGCCTGTCTCTCTTCTAGGCCGTCATTGCATTAGGATGGTTCTGTACAAGGCCAGCCAAGAGAGTAAGAGTTGAGATCAGTGAGGGTTCTTTATAGGAGCATAATCTATCCCACATAAATGGAATGTCTGAATTAAAACACAGGTAATAACATACGCACAAATAACTCAAGCAGAAATTACCAAATTTAGGAACCAATTTCAATAAAACTGGAAATCTTTGTCAGTTTTCTTTATATTGTAAATTTATCTGGACCCATATTATTGCTGCTTTCCAATATGCATTTTATCCTCCATAGACAGTAAAGTCCCTTCACTCCTGTTTTTTGGAATAGCTACCCGTATAGCAGGTGCAGAGAACTAGAGCCAGTTATCTGGGCTATGGGAGAAGTGAAAAGGACAACCCAAAAGGCTGGTTTGCCAGGAATTTTCTTACCTTCCAAATGGAAATCTGACAGCTTTAAATCTCACAACTGTTGCTGCCCCTATTTGGTGACCCTTTTTAGCTATTGATAGATACCATAGGTAGACAAATTTTCACTTAAAAAATAATAAACCGAACTCACCGGAGACCCATTTTCAGGAACAAAGAACCGTCTGTAAAGAGCAAATCCCATGTCCGACACAACTAGAAGGGAAAACAGCCTGATGAAGCCCCAGGATCTCCACAACAGTATACCAGTTATTTCTGGTTCCCCTCTAGCAACGGTAACATTTATTGAGACTTACTCTGTGCCAGGTACTGTTCTAAGAACTTTACACGTACTAACTTTGTATCATTAATCCTCACAACAATGCCATGAAATTGGTACTGTCATTACCCCACTTTATAGATGCATCGATCCAACAAGTATTTATTAATGATCTCTCATGTGCCAGCCACTATTCTAGGTGGTGGATATACTGCCATGAAAAGATTAGACTGCCTCATGGAACTGAAAGTCCAGCTGGGAAAGGTGAATGAAAAAGTAAAACGTTACAGTATTGTCAAAGGGTGCCTAGTGCTGTAGAGAGTGCACAAAGAGAAGGAGAATTGAGAATGCTGGGAGTCGGGTGTGATGTTTAACTGGAGAGGCAGGAAGGATCTCAAGGAGAATTTGGTGAAGATAAGGGAGCAAGCCATGCTGACCTCTGAAAGAGCCTTCTAGGCAGGCTGAAGTACGAAATCACTAAGGCAGAGCCAACAGTGCCTAGTGTGTGAGGAATACCAAAGCAGTTGATCTGATGGCGTCGACGGTTTTCAAAGGATGGTTCCATTTCCCACTGGGGATTCCCAGCTTCACTGGGAACTTACTAGACATGAAAACTCTCAGGCCCACCCCAAACTTACTGAACCAGAAACTCTACAGGTACGATTCAACAGACTGTGCTTTACCAAGACCTGCAGATGATTCTGGACTCAGGCTGGGGATGAAGTTGTAGGTGAGGAGATCAAACCATGGCAGATGCAGATCACATAGAGCCTTATGGACCCTCGTAAGGACTTTGACTTTTACCCTTCAAAAGCTTTTGAGCACAGAAGTGACATGCCTGGCTTGGGTTTTTAATAATTTTTATTTATTTGCTTATTGGCTGTACTGGGTCTTCACTGATGCATGAGCAGCCAGTGGGGGCTACTCTCTAGTTGCGGTGCACAGGCTTCTCATTGCAGTGGCTTCTCTTGCTGAGCACAGGCTCTAGGGTTCACGGGCTTCAGTAGTTGCAGTGTGAGGGCTCAGCAGTTGCGTCCCCTAGGCGCGATAGTCGTGGCACAGGCTTAGTTGCTCCATGGCATGTGGGATCTTCCCTGATCAGGGACTGAACCGTGTCTCCTGCACTGGCAGGTGGTTTCTTTATCACTGAGCCACCAGGAAAACCCCCTGACTCACATTTTTTAAAGATGATTCTTGCTGCCATATAGAAAGCACACTCTAAAGAAGTAAAGACAGAAGCAGGCAGGCAAGCCAATTACCACTATTGCAGCATCTCGAGTGAGGAAAGACCTGGTGTTTTATACACAAAGAAGCCAAGACACAAAGGCTAAGTACTCACCCAAGGCCACAGAGCTCTGAGGCAGTGGTGGGATTTGAACCTTAAGCCGTCTGACTATGGGGGCTTCACTCTCACCCACCTAATCACCCCAGATTAAAAGATGAAAGCCTACACCTTGTCTTGAAGATCCCAAGATGAAAGGTTGTGGCTATTAGCCATGAACGATGCTGGGATTCTTGGCCTCCAGAGGAAAGGATTTTGATGTGGAGCCAAAGACGAGGCTTGACCACTTGGAGCTTTTGTGTAGCCAAATTTTATTAAAGTATAAAAGAGAGAAAGCTTCTCACATAGACATCAGAAGGAGACAGGAGAGTAGCCCTTTTGCAGTTTTTTGCAAGGCATCTTATAGTCTTTAGCAAGCTGTTGATCATAGATAAAAAAAAAACACCTCAAGGCTAAGAGAGTTGCACCAGGTGCAGCTCTCTCCCACAACAGACACATCTACACACAGGGAGTCATCTCTGGACCTCGACGTCTCTGGCAAGATACTAAAGGAAAACAGACCTCCAAGCAAGATACATAGTTTTATTAACATAGCCTAAGAAAAACATTCCCATGAGTAAGATGTATTGTTTTGTTGGGCAATCAGCCCCTTAAGGTGGGAAAAAGTAACTTTCGGGAAGAACGGATTGTCTCATAGCAACAGAATTAAAGGAGCCTACTGCTGCTGCTGCTAAGTCTCTTCAGTCGTGTCCGACTCTGTGCGACCCCATAGACGGCAGCCCACCAGGCTCCCCCGTCCCTGGGATTCTCCAGGCAAGAACACTGGAGTGGGTTGCCATTTCCTTCTCCAGTGCATGAAAGTGAAAAATGAAAGTGAAGTCACTCGGTGTGTCCGACTCTTCGCAACCCCATGGACTGCAGCCTACCAGGCTCCTCCATCCATGGGATTTTCCAGGCAAAAGTACTGGAGTGGGGCTACCTGGCTAAAGCGGGAGCAAAGGAATGTAGAAAAAAAAAAGCCCACCACTGTCATTTGCCATTTGTCTCCTCCTGCAGCTTGGGGACCTCTGGCCCCCTTAGTGAGACCTGCCTCCCCATTAACCCTTTCATAATTACCATCAGGAATACAGAAGACAGCCCGAGAAAGGAAGTGATTCCACAGTCACTAATGGAACAATAAGAGCCAGAACTTAGACATTGCTTAAATAAGTCATATCGGTAGTGGCTTCTTGGGTTAGAAGAACTCTGCCCTACATGTGAGCTTGGAAACGTCTCCTTCCACTGTCACATTCCACACCCATCCCCCAATACTCTATGCTCTACTTAGTGAGTGCCCCAGGAGACGGAAAGACCTAGTCCTTGCCTTTGGGAAAATAGCATCGGGACCATGTGTTCCGGCTAGCTTCCCTTTCAATACAGTATCGACGCTGAAGTCACTGGGTAGGAATTGAGGTCGGGGAAGTACTCAATATTAATTTAATTGTAAATGACTATCACACCAAATGCTAGATAAATGTGGCTGTATTGTATTTTAAGTCATTTGCAATCCCTGAGGTAGTGTAAATAACAGATGCAGTGCTAGGAAAGTATAAGAAAACCACCACAGGGCAGACTTACTAGAAACAGCTACTTTGGTCTAGTCTTTCACAGTAGGAGGCCTCTCAAAAAAACTCTGTAACTCTTAGCATGCCAGTTTCTCCATTCAGTTTCTCTCCTGCCTTCTGATTTGTATCTGCCTGGCCCTTTCTGCTTCCAAGGGGAGTTTACTTCTAAACTGCTGCAGTCTCTAAACTGAGACCTGTCTTCCCACCTGAAAAGAAGCCCTTGTTCCAGTAAGCCAAATCATTATCTTCAATAAAACCTAACACTCATTTTTAAGGGAGTTGCCTTTATATGGGTTTTTTGAAGGATGAAAATCGAGATGTCCTGAACTTTTTCCAGGGAAGCTCAGTTGCTTTGTTAGAAAACACATCTAAAAATTGGTGCTAATGAAGGAAGGTCCTTAAGGCCAACTGTCCTTCACAGTTAAGAATAATATTTACCATTAAAAAAAAAAAAAAAAAAACTATAAATTTTCCGAAGAAAACATGCTTAAAATGAAAATGTATTTGTGTTTCATTAATCTGGAGTTTGTTGTAGGTGTGTGTGCGCGTACATGCTCAGTTGTGTCTGACTCTTTGAGACCCCATGTGCTGTAACCTGCCAGGCTCTTCTGTCCATGGAATTTTCCAGGCAAGAATGCTAGAGCAGATTGCTCTTTCCTTCTCCAAGGGATCTTCCCAACCCAGGGATCAAACCTGCATCTTGCATCTCCTGCATTGGCAGGCAGGTTCTTTACAGCTGAGCCACCGGGGAAGAACTTTTAGAAAAAATGGCATGTGGGGAAGGTTGATGTTAGCTGGCCTACCTGTGTTTGTAGGATATAATACAACCACATCCTTCAGTGACTGTATGACTTACCTCGAGAATGACAGAATGTTACATAAACTGTATTTGGAGATAACTTTGTGCATGAGGAAAGGGTTTTTACTCCACCATTAAAGAGTATTAGAGAATTAAAATCATTTCCCCACTGAGAGTTTGAGGCTTATTTTACAAAAGTCATTATTTGACAGAAACAGATCAACTGAAAACCCAGGTAACTTGCGTAAGAATATTTTTCTAAGGGCTTGTTCCTTGGTTCTGGTTGTGACCCTTAACAACTCAGGTAGCTCAGCCCACACAGTGACTCCTCCTAACTAACTCCCAGACATCTGCCCTCCTTCCTGTGCTGACTACTTTCCCTCTTTTTAAATTTCTCGATGTCTATGGAGAAAACATTATATACGGTATGGTATAAACTACAAACAAGTCACTTCTTTTCTATCTGGGTGAAATACTGTTTTGTAATTATACCATTTATAAACTAAACTTAGTCTGTTTTTTGAACACTTGATACCAATTTGCAGGATCATTTTTTTCCTACTATGTGGACAGCCAAAATTGCATGCGCGTGTGCTAAGTCTCTTCAGTCATGTCAGACTCTTTGCAACCCATGGACCGTAGCCCACCAGGCTCCTCTGTCCATGGGATTCTCCAGGCAAGAATAGTAGAGTGGGTCGTGCCCTCCTCCAGGGTATCTTCCCGACCCAGGGATCAAACCCACGTCTCTTACGTCGCCTGCATTGGCAGGCGGGTTCTTTACCACTAGCGCCACCTGGGAAGCCCTGACAGCCCAAAGTAGCCTGTATCAAATGTCACTTCTGTCTCTGTCTTCAAGTCTGAGCCTCAAGGTCAGCCTTCTCCCCACACCCTCTGTGCAGATACATCTGCAGCAGGAGCAGGCCTCGATATACAAGTAATAAGCCCTGCCTTTGCTCTTGTTTGTTTCTGCTCTGTATGGCTTGCCATCATCCAAAATCCTGACTTTCAGACCCAGCTAAAATTCCACCTCTTCTCCAGAATGAGGCTTCCTAAGCTCCTTCAGCATGTCATTCTCCGCTATCATTCTTGAGATTTCCAAAGCCACATCAGTCATCTTCCTAGTTCCCTGACCCTTCTCTTCCTCCACCTCTGCTCTCATCAGCAATCCTCAGCCACCACTCCATGCTTATATCCTAGATCAGTTTTTTTTTAATCTGAAAATGTAGAAATTGAAGAAGAAAATGGATAATGTGAATGGTTTTTAAGGTTTCCCTTTCAAACAAAATTGTATACAGAATCTAGTTTATGAATGAGAAAAATCCAGTGTATAAAAAATAAATGACAGGGACTTCTCTGGTAGTCCAGTGGGTGAGAATCTGCCTCCCAATGCAGAGGATGTGGGATCCCTGCTAGGAGAATGAAGATCCTGCATGCCACAGGGCAGCTGAGCTCACATACCACAACCAGAGAAGCCCTTGCACGGCAATGAGAGCCCACACAGTCAAATAGGGCTTCCCTGGTAGCTCAGTGGTAAAGAATCCACCTGCCAATGTAAGAGACTCGGGTTTGATCCCTAGTCTGGGAAGATCCTATGTGCCAGGCAGCAACTAAGCCCATTCACCACCACTGTTAAGCCTGTGCTGACTGAGCGACTTCACTTTTACTTTTCACTTTCATGCATTGGAGAAGGAAATGGCAACCCACTCCAGTGTTCTTGCCTGGAGAATCCCAGGGACGGGGGAGCCTGGTGGGCTGCCGTCTATGGGGTCACAGAGAGTTG
The DNA here is from genome assembly GCF_000754665.1 of Bison bison bison. Lineage (NCBI taxonomy): Eukaryota > Metazoa > Chordata > Mammalia > Artiodactyla > Bovidae > Bison > Bison bison. Next base: position 5,728,375 of record NW_011495044.1, on the reverse strand, counting down.
GACACGACTGAAGCAACTTAGCAGCAGCAGCAGCAGCTGGAGCCTTGGAACCGCAGCTACTAAAGCCCGCACATCCTAGAGCTTCTGCTCCTCAACAAGAAAAGCCACTGCAGTGAGAAGCCCAAGCGCTATAACTAGAGAGTAGCCCCCATCCCCTACAACTAGAGAAAAGCCATGTGGCAACAAAGACCCAGCACAACCAAAATAAATAAAATTAAATAATTAATTTTTTAATTTAATAAAAAATAAATGATAGCAGAAAGTAACACAATGTAAATCAACTATACGCCAATAAAAATTAAAAAACATAAAAAAATAAGTGATGGTATGGTGGATGAAGTGGACAGAGTACCTCGAGCCCTACTCTCTTAACTCCCCACACCCCAGAAACAGGCACCTCTAAGAACCACCCACAAGGGTCTGTGAAAACTCCACTCATATCTTTCTGCATCAGGACATGTAGGATGTGTTTGGGAAATATGAGAAGGCCTTCTGAAGGTTGAACCCATAAACTTGAAGATGTGAAGTATTCACAGAACACACTTACTTATAACAACAATGATGAGTAGTCTGACAACGCCAAAAGCAGGAATCATTTCTTGAAAATTCTTGCAAAGAGATAAATGACAGTAATAACACAAGTTATCTATTGGCAAAGGGAATCTCAACTGTACTCCCCCTCCATCTGCTTTTTCATTTAAAATAAAGTGTGTCAAATGTTTGCCAATCAAAGCATCAGTGTTAACAGTCCAGTTTTCAAATGTATTTGGGAAGTACAGTGCCAGTATACTTTGGAGTGAAAATGAAACATGATATTCCTTGAAATAGCAAGAAATATGCTAAGTATAAGTAATAAAAAATCAACTCTTAATATGTCACAGATAGTTAATAGATGCTGTCAAACTAAATCTGGTGAAAATATTTCCAAGTTTTTTGTTTAATATTCATTTGATACAGCTTTACCCTCTTTCTAAGTAGGAGTTAGCAAAGACAGCTAAAATTTGAGCATTACCTTGATTTCTTTTTAAGATAATTTTTTAAAAATTAAAAACACTGGTCCAAAAACACTCAGTTTGATTTTAGTTTCAAAAAGCCTCAGACCAACTTGCATTTACCCTCATGTGTTACCAGAGGACCAAGCAGACTCAGAAAGATACCTCCACTTCAACCCAAATTGCCTGTCCCTTCCCTTTAAAGTTATTAACTCTCTTCCCAGTGAGACATGCTGAAATAGCTATGTTAATTCTAAATCAGTTATTTTCAAACTGTTGTGACCAAGATGTACAGTAACAAATAATTTACGTAAAAATCCAGCACACGCATAAACAGTACCTACTCTTATTTTACATGACACGTACTGAAATTTCTGTGTAAAAGAATTTTCACAGCCCCTCCACCTGAGTTCACAAGCACTAATGTGATGTGACCCAAAGTTTGAAAAACGTTTTTCTAAGTGACTTCTAGTTTGGGAACAGTTTTTTAATTGCTTCAAATTTTTCCTCGTAGAGTATTTTTAAGGCACACCTACATGGTTAAAGGGTTAATTTAATCAGGATTTTACCCTGTTTTAAAAAGTGATTAGCATCTCACCTACTATATCATGGTTGTGTAAAATGGTATGCCAACTTTGGAGGCCTTTATATATAAAAATGTAAAGCCTTCACCCAGTAAATGCACTTCTAGGAACTTGCCTACAAAAGAATCACACAAATGCAAAAAGACAGGTGAAGGTACACTCCTGACAGCATTATTTTGAGATGTAAAAAGCTGTAATCACCCTGGACCTTTTCTTTCAATGAAAAATTGAATAAGTAGGGCTACTATATAGAAGGTACTGTGGAGCGCCTGAAAAGACTGGGGTGGATTTCGGTGTCCTGCTCAAGTATCCTATGAGTAGATAGGATACTTTATTAAGATGCAGAATAATGTAAGGGTAGTTCCATTTTTGTAGTGTTACTATTGGTAGAATTTTGCATACATACAGAAAACATCTGAACAGATGTATATCAGACTGGTAACAGATACTACGTTGGGGACTTTGACTTTTCTATTTTGCAACTTGGAACTTTCTTTAGTATTTATTCCTTTTGAGATCAGAGATGAAAGGAAAATTCTTGTGGTCAGATGGAAGATGTGTGCTTAGTAAATATTGATAAATAAGATTCCCTGAACCAAATACCAGTAATTATTTTAAAATTTTTTCTTAAGGTCTACAGATTCATCCCCAAAATTCTTACCACTAGAACATTCATAAAATAGCCTCCCATCAGAGCATAGACTCCTCCTGAAGCACCCACAAGAGATTTGAGTGGGTCAAAGATGGAGCTGGCAAGGGATCCTAAAGAAATAAAACACAAAGAATTTCAGACATGACTGTAAGAATCATGAAGGATAAATCTTTCTAATCTAAGGTAAAAGTTGGGGAAGCTTGGCCATTATATTAACAAACAACAAATTCACTTTGTTGCTTCCATACTAGAAAAGGATAGCCGTGTGATCTCTCTCAATTATTATGAAACATTAAATGCTCAATATGAAGACAATATAACAGTAACAAAAACAAATACTCTGAAGCCAGAATTAGCAACTGTGTGACTTGAGCAAGTTTTTTAATATCTCTGTGCCTTTGTTTCCCTTTCTATAAAAATAGCGGTGTTAAATAGAACTTCAGTGGGTTGTCAGGGGAAATAAATGAGTTTACATGTACATTATGATTAGAATACTCCCTGACATGTGTTAAATACTTGTTAGCTACTGTTTCAAAATATCCTACACAGTTAACCAAAACTATCAAAATACTTGAGGCATTCCAACATTTTATTATCTACGGGCTAGCTTTCTCATGGAGTCAAGATGTGGTTTCAGAATCCTTCTTAATATACCATTCAATCAGTTTCACCAAGCAAGATGAAATCCTGTTTGCTAATTCAATCTTACTTGTCTGAACCAAAACAAGGCTTTAGAACCACCTTATGCCAACTCTGAAGTGTTCTCCATACTGCTTAGCTCTATTATTCCCTTGCCTTCAAGTCCCTCCTTCATTTTTTAAGATACAGTACACTTCAGAACCTACTTTAGGACTGCCCTAGTGGTCCAGTGGTTAAGAATCTGCCTGCTAGTGCAGGGACAGAGGTTCGATTCCTGGTCCTGGAAGATCCCACAGGCCAGGAGACCACACCCTGGAGCTCATGCTCCACAGCAAGAGTAGCCACTGCAGTGAGGAGCCAACTACAGAGCACTCCACCCCCGGCTTACCACCACTAGAGAGAGCCCGGCAACAAAGACCCAGTGCAGCCAAAAAGCAGTCAAATGAGTTTTAAAAAGGAAGTTCTCATTAAAAAGTAGCCACTTAATGCAAAAAAGGGGAAGTGTCTGACCTTAGGAATCTTACAAATGTATGATCAAACAGTTATCAAAAAATTCAGACTAATAATTACTGTGATTTTTTTAATGTGATAAATTTGTTTATGGAAGCACTTAGGAAAGAATGACTTTCTGAGCAGAAAGGTGGAGGCCCTGCTACTCTGAGAGAAGGGAGACAGCATTTTTTTAAAATTAATTTATTTATTATAATTGGAGGCTAATTACTTTACAACATTGTGGTGGTTTTTGCCATACATTGACATCAGTCAGCCACTGGGCTGGATTGTCCCAGTGCACCAGCTTCAAGTGCCCTGTTTCATGGATCGGACTTGAACTGGTGATCTATTTCATGTATGGTAATATACATGTTTCAATGCTGTTCTCGCAAATCATCCCACCCTTGCCTTCTCCCATAGGGTCCAAAAGTCTGTTCTTTATATCTATGTCTCTTTTGCTGTCTCACATATAGGGTCATTGTTACCATCTTTCTAAATTCCATATATTAATATACTGTATTGGTGTTTTTCTTTCTGACTTACTTTACTCCGTATAATAGGCTCCAGTTTCATCCACCTCTTTAGAACTGACTCAAAGCATTCTTGTTAATAGCTGAGTAATATTCCATTGTGTATATGTACAACAACTTTCTTATCCATTTGCCTGCCAGTGGACCTCTAGGTCACTTCCATGTCCTAGCTATTGTAAACAATGCTGCAGTGAACATTGGGGTGCACGTGGGGAGACAGAATTTTGATTAAATTCTGAAGACACTTTAAGATTTGGACAGGAAAAAAAGGGGGAAGAAGGCAAGGATTTAGGGATCTGGAAAAGCAAAGACAAAGTTATATGGGTTACTGAAGATCAGTGAGAAGCAGTCCATTAGGGCTATATGGACCCAGTGGTTCTCAAATGTTAACCTACAAGCTAGAGCTGGGGTGGTTGTATCTTAGTTATGAGAAATTTATTTTTAAAATATAGATGTCCACTTCTGGCCACAATGAAGTAACAGGACAAGATTTTTCCTCCTGCTTGAAAGCAATGGACAAAATATATGAAACAGTGGTCTTAAAGATACTGGACATCAGATAACAAGGGACAATGAACCCTAAGAAACAAGAAATAAATGAGTTGACTAATTGCCCAGCTACTGCCTTGAGAGAGACTGCAGGTAGCCGTGCATGAAGGGCAAACCTAGGCAGATAACAGTAAACTTCAAGTTGATGAGATAGAGTCTAGGTCTATATAGAGCTCAGCAGCTAGAGTTCAGACTCCTTCCAAGTAACTTTACTGAGTTACAGAACAAATCTAAAGAATACTTACATGAAAACAATAATACCCACCATCCAAAGATAAAATGTCTAGCATCCAAACAAAAACTCAAGACATGCAGGACATGCAAAGAAGCATGAAGTTATGACCCATACTGAAGAGAAAAAAATCAACTAAAACCTACCAGAACTAAAAAAAAAAAAACTAAAAGTAAATTTAAATAAGTAAATTTATTTATGATCTAGCAATCCCACCCAGAGGAAACTATAGCTTCAAAAGATACACGCACCCTAGTGTTCATTGCAGTACTAGTTACAATAGCCAAGACATGGAAGCAACCTAAATATCCATCGACAGATGAATGGATAAATAAGATGTGGTATATATACACAGGGGAATATTGTTGTTCAGTCGCTAAGTCATGTCTGACTCTTTTGCGACCCCCTGGACTGTAGCCCTCCAGGCTCCTCTGTCCAAGGGATTTCTCAGTCAAGAATACTGGAGTCGGTTGCTATTTCCTTCTCCAGGGGGTCTTCCTGACCCAAGGATTGAACCCACATTTCCTACACTGCAGGCAGATTCTTTGCCACTGAGCCATTCCATTCCTCACAATGGAATATTAGTCATAAAAAAGAGTGAAATAATACCATTTGCAGCAACACAGGTGGATGTAGAGATTATCATACTAAATGAAGTAAGCTACACGGAGAAAGACAAATATCATATGATATTGTCTATATGTGGAATCTGTAAAAATGATACAAATGAACTTACTTTTAAAACAGAAATAGACTCACAGGCATAGAAAACAAACTTATGGTTACCAAAAGGGAAGAGGGAAGATAGATTAGGAGTCTGGGATTAATATATACAACTATTATATATAAAATAGATGACCAACAAAGACCTACTGTATAGAACAGGGAACTATACTCAATATCTAGTAGTAACTTACAAGGGAAAAGAATCTGAAAAAGATTGTGTGTGTGTGTGTTCAACTGAATCACTTCTGTACTCCTAAAACTAACACAACATTTTAAATCAACTATATTTTAATTAAAGTTACCCAAACTGACACAGGTGTTAAGATTTAGCAAATAAGGGCAATAAATAATTATTTCAAATATATTCAATGTGTTCAAAAGTTAAATAGCAATAAAACAGGCTCAATCAAACTTCTAAAGATGAAAAGTACAACATCTAAGATGAAATAATAAACTTGTTGAGTTGACTGACCAATTAGACATTGCAAAAGGAAAGTTTAGTGAACATGAAGATGTGGCAATAAAACTGTCCAAAATAAAACACAGGGGACTTCCCTGGCAGTCCAGTGTTTAAGACTCACCACTTCCACTCCAGGAGACACAGGTTCAACCCCTAGTCAGGGAACTAAGATCCCCCATGCCGTGGGGTTAAAAAAAAAAAAAAGAATATTTTTTAAAATACATACAGCATCAATGAGCTATAGGTCAATTTCAAGCAGCCTCATAATATCTATAATAATAAGTGCATAGTAGGAATCCCTAGAAGAATGAAGGCACATAAAAAATACTTGAAGAAATAATAGCCAATTTTTTTCCAAAGTTTTGTGAAAACTATAAACCCACAGATCCAAGAACCTCAACAAACCCGACACAGGAATCATGAAGAAAACCACAGCAAGGCATAACAGAATCACATCTTCAAAACAGTGAAAGTCTCAAAAGCATCTAGAATAAAAAGACATGCTTCATACCGAGAAACAAAGATAAGGATGGCAGGAGATTTATCATCAGAAACAATGCGCATGAGAACCACAGGAGAGCAACATTTTAAAGTAAAGAAAGGAAATTACTGTCAAGCTAGGACTCTAAACCTCAAAATGCACTACAGAAATGAAGGCAAAAGACAGATTTTCTTTTTCAGACATACAGAGGCTGAAATAATTGATGACTAGCATTTCCATACTATAAGAAATGTTAAAGAAAATCTTCAGGAAGAAGGAAAAAGAGATGGAAAAATAAAGCTACACAAAGCATAGGGAGCATTAGAAATGGTAAGAACATGGGCAAATATACAGGATTTTGTTATTATTTAAATCTCTTTAGAAGTTCATTGTTTAACAGTTAAACTATTGGACTACTAGAAATAATGACTTTATCAAGAGGGTACAAGATCAATACCAAAAAAATCAACTGTATTTCTACATAATAGCAATGAAAATCAGAAATAGAAATTTTAAAAATAGTACCATTTACAGTACATCAAAAATATGAAATGTAGAAATAAATATGACCCCAAAAATGTGCAAGCCCTCAACACTGAAAGCTAAGGACGATGCTGAAAGGAATTCTGAAAGACCTAAATAAACAGAAGTCTATACCTTGTTCGTTGGTTAGAAGACTCTGATATTGTTAAGATGTCAATTCTCCCCCAGTTGATCTAAAGATACTTTGCCATCCAAATCAAAATCCCAGTAAACTATCTTATAGAAATTGACAAACTGATTCTCAAGTTTACATGGAAATGCAGAGGACCTAGAATAACCAAAACAACTTGAAAAAGAGCAAAGTTGGACCACTGAGGTGTCCAATTTCAAAACTTAGTAGAAAACTACTTAATCAAGATAGTATATAATGGATGTTCAGTTCAGTCGCTCAGTTGTCTCTGACGCTTTGTGACCCCATGAACTGCAGCACGACAGGCCTCCCTGTCCATCACCAACTCCCGGAGTTTACTCAAACTCACGTCCATTGAGTTGGTGATGCCATCCAACCATCTCATCCTCTGTCGTCCCCCTTCTCCTCCTGCATTTAATCTTTCCCAGCATCAGGGTCTTTTCAAATGAGTCAGCTTTCGCATCAGGTGGCCAAAGTATTGGAGTTTCGGCTTCAACATCAGTCCTTCCAAAGAACACTCAGGACTGATTTCCTTTAGGATGGACTGGTTGGATCTCCTTGCAGTCCAAGGGACTCTCAAGAGTCTTTCCCAACACCACATTTCAAAAGCATCAATTCTTCGGTGCTCAGCTTTCTTTATAGTCCAACTCTCACATTCATACATGACTACTGGAAAAACCATAGCCTTGACTAGATAGACCTTGGATGACAAAGTAATGTCTCTGCTTTTGAATATGCTGTCTAGGCTGGTCATAACTTTCCTTCCAAGGAGTAAGCGTATTTTAATTTCATGGCTACAGTCACCATCTGCAGTGATTTTGGAGCCCCCAAAAATAAAGTCTGACACTGTTCCCACTGTTTCCCCATCTATTTCCCATGAAGTGATGGGACCAGATGCCATGATCTTCGTTTTCTAAATGTTGAGCTTTAAGCCAACTCTTTTACTCTCCTCTTTCACTTTCATCAAGAGGCTCTTTAGTTCTTCTTCACTTTCTTCATAAGGATGGTGTCATCTGCATATCTGAGGTTATTGGTATTTCTCCTGGCCATCTTGATTCCAGCTTGTGCTTCTTCCAGCCCAGTGTTTCTCATGATGTACTCTGCATGTATGTTAAATAAGCAGGGTGACAATATACAGCCTTGATGTACTCCTTTTCCTATTTGGAACCAGTCTGTTGTTCCATGTCCAGTTCTAACTGTTGCTTCCTGACCTGCATATAGGTTTCTCAAGAGACAGATCAGGTGGTCTGGTATTCCCTTCTCTTTCAGAATTTTCCACAGTTTATTGTGATCCACACAGTCAAAGGCTTTGGCATAGTCAATAAAGCAGAAATAGATGTTTTTCTGGAACTCTCTTGCTTTTACGATGATCCACCAGATGGTGGCAATTTGATCTCCGGTTCCTCTGCCTTTTCTAGAACCAGCTTGAACATCTGGAATTTCATGGTTCACGTATTGCTGAAGCCTGGCTTGGAGAATTTTGAGCATTACTTTACTAGGATGTGAGATGAGTGCAAAACACAACAGAAAGTCCAGAGATAAACCTACATATATATATGGACAACTGAGTTTGACAAGATGCAAAGGCAATTTAGTAAAGAGAAGATTGTTTTCTCAACCAATGATGCTGGTACAATTAGACATTTACATGCAAAAATGTGATATTTCAGTCCATACCTTGCACCATGTATAAAAATGGATCATATACCTATACGTAAAGTCTAAGATTATAAAACTTCTAGAGCAAAACATAGATAAAATCTTTGTGATTTTACATCAGGCAAAATGTCTTAAATATGATGCTAAAAGCGTAATTCCTAAAATTTAAAAACTGATGAATTATACTTAATCAAAATTCAGAAATTTGAGTCTTCAGAATGTACTATTAAGAGAAAAAACAAGCAACAGACTCGGAGGCAATATTTGTAAGTCATATATCTGATAAAGAACTTAGAATATATAATAAGAAATGTAAATCAATTTTTTAAAATATTTGTTTGTATCTGTGTCAGGTCTTAGCTGTGGTTCGTTGCAGCCTTAGTTGTTTTGAGGCATGTGGGATCTTAGTGTCCCAACCGGGGCTTGAACCCGTGTCCCCTGCATTGAAAGGCAGATTCTTAACAGTGCACTGGACCTCCAGGGAAGTCCCTAACTCAGTTTTTAAATTGGCAAAAGATTTAAACATATACTTTACCAAAGAAGATATATGGGTAGCAACTAAGCACATTAAAAGATGCTCACCATCACTGTCATTAGGAAATGCAAATTTAAACCCAATGAAATGCCTTTATATACCTAACAGATTGGCTACAATTAAAAGACTGATCATACCAAGTGTTGATGAGGATATAGAGGAGCTGAAACTTATGGTGGGGATGTAAAACTATACACTTTGTTACCATATGACTTAATTCCATTTGCAGATATTAATATATACACAAGAAATTCACACAAAAACTTGTACACAAATATTCATGACAGTGTTATTCATAATAGATGAAAGTGAAAACAACCCAAATGTCCACCAAATGGTGAATGGATAAGGAAAATGTGGTATATCCATACAATGGAATATCATCCAACGATAAAAAGGAATGTAGTATGGATACGTGCTACAACGTGGGTGAAGGAGGAAAACATTATGCTTAAAAAGAAAGTCGAGAAAAGACCACATAGTATATTATTTCATTTATATGAAATGTCTAGAATGGGTAGATTAGAAATTAGATCAGTGGCTGCCTAAGGCTAGGGAGGGGGTTTGGGGTAAGGAGTGGGGAGTGACTGCTAATGGCTACAGGGTTTCTTTGGAGCACAAGTGTTTTAAATTTAGATTGTGATAATGGGTGCATAACCTGTAAATCAACTAAAAAACTCTGAATTATACACTTTAAATGGGTGCATTATAGGTTGTATGAATTATTGATATATCTTAGAAAAGCTATTTTAAAAGTTTGATAGTTTCTTACAAGTTAAATATAACCCTACGGTAGAATCCAGCCAGTCTGTTCCTAGGTAATCGTCGAAGAGAACTGAAAACACTTGTCCACACAAAGACTGTACTGTGTTCATAGTAACTTTCATATGTAATAACCCCAAACTGGAAACCTCCCAAATGTCTATCAGCTGGAGAGTGGATAAACAAATTTGAGTGTATTCCCACATTGAAAGACTACTCAGCAACAGAAAGGAATCAGCTGTTTATACACAGCAACAACATGGACACACCTCAGAGTAATTATGCTGAATAACATAAGGGACCCAAAAAAGTACGTATTTCATGATTCCATTTATATAAAATTCTAGAAAATACAAGTTAATCTGTGATGATCAACCGTTGCCAGGGGAAAGCAGAAGGAGGACAAGGAGAGGCAGGAAGAAGTGATTCCAGCAGATTACAGGAACTCTGAAGGGAGTAATGTTCATTGCCTTGACTGGGGATAGTTTCACAGTTATATACACACATCAAAACATCAGCAGTGGACTTCTCTGGTGGTACAGTGGATAAGAATTCACCTGCAAATGCAGAGGACATGGGTTCAATCCCTGGTCCAGGAAGACTCCACATGCCGTGGAGCAACTAAGCCCACGCTCCACAACTACTGAGCCTGAGCACCTGGAGCCTGCGCTCTGCAACAAGAGAAGCCACCCCAAAGCACCAAAACGAAGAGCCGCAACTGGAGAAAACCTACGCCTAGCACCGAAAACCCAGAGCAACCAAAAATAAATACATTATTTTTAAAGTTCAGTAGTTATTATATGTCAATTATACCTCTCTAAGGGCTTCCCTGGTGGCTCAGTGGTAAAGAGTCATCCTGCAATGCTGGATACTTGCAGGAGACGCAGGTTCGATCCCTGGGTCCGGAAGATCCCCTGGAAAAGGAAATGGCCACCTGCTCCAGTATTCTTGCCTGGGAAATTCCATGCAAGAAGCTTGGCGGGCTGCAGTCCATGGAGTGGCAAAGAGACAGACGTGACAGAGCGACTAAACAGCAACAAAAAACCTCACTGAACAGAAAAATGAAAAAGCAAAAAAAGAAAAACACAGATCCTAGGACTGTATTCTTAGAGATTCTGATTCAGTAGATCTGGGTGTGATCTGAATAATATTTTAGTTGTAACAGGTTCTTCAGGTGCTTCTGATGGTCAGTCACACTGGGGGACCCAGGGCTGGAGTACAGGCCAGTGGTTCTTAGTTTTTATGAATCACCTGTGGACTTGTCCAAATGCAAATTCTGGTTAGTAGGTCTGGTGTGGGACCCCAGAATTCTGCATGTTAACACGATTTCAGTTGAGGCCAGTGCTGCTGATTCGGTGACCACACTTTGCCAGGAGCAAGGATAGGGAAACTAGACTTATGTTACGTATGAAGGAATCCAGGAAGAAAGCAAAGCAATGGGAGAAATGGGCGAAAGGGGTCAAAAGGTAAAATAAAGTATTACTGCTTCCCTCGTTTAAAAATAAAAAGCAAAGCAAGAAGGACACTAGCAGGGAGAAACTTTCATAGATGATAGATATGTTTATGGCATAGAATGTGGTGATGGTTTTATGGGTGTATACTTTTCTCCAGATTCGGCAAGTTGTATACATTCAGTTCAGTTCACTCACTCAGTCGTGTCCAACTCTTTGCGACCCCATGAATCGCAGCACGCCAGGCCTGCCCATCACCAACTCCCGGAGTTCACTCAGACTCACGTCCATCGAGTCGGTGATGCCATCCAGCCATCTCATCCTCTGTCGTCCCCTTCTCCTCCTGCCCACAATCCCTCCTAGCATCAGAGTCTTTTCCAACGAGTCAACTCTTCACATGAGGTGGCCAAAGTACTGGAGTTTCAGCTTTAGCATCATTCCTTCCAAAGAACACCCAGGGCTGATATCCTTTAGAATGGACTGGTTGGATCTCCTTGCAGTCCAAGGCATCTCTCAAGAGTCTTCTCCAACACCACAATATACATTAAATATGTACAAAACTTTGTATGTCAATTACACCTCAAAAGTGATTTTTTTAAATGTTTTATGTTATGTAAACATTTCTAACATCTTCATATATATTCTTCCCTGAAGAAAAAGGAGAAAAGAATAAAAAGCAGTGGGGCCAGATGGTGGAGGGTAATACAGAGTAATCTCAGACATTTCAGGGACTTTCTGGTCCAGTGGTTGAGAATCCACCTTCCAGTGCAGGGGACCTGGGTTAATTGCCCCATGGCAACTAAAGCCCACCTGCCATAATGAAGACCCAGCCCAGCTCCCCTTCCCCCCAACTCCCTGCTCCAAAAAAAAATCTCGGATGTTTCAACTTTTTATTAGCCACTGTAAATATTTTAGGAAGGATGTGTTTGAGGAAGGTGACCAGCAGCAGTATGAAGGAGAGACCGATTCAGCAAAGAGATACCTGCCAAAAGGTATTGCAAAAACAGACAGAGGATGTGAACAGGTTATTCACGTTCTCTCCTCTCTCTCTCTACACTGAAACTGGGGCACAGCTGATTCCACATGTTGAAATCCAGCTGTGGGGAAAACAAGCATAGATACTGGAGCCAGGAAAAACGAGTGTGTGCAGGAACACATGCAGGAGGTGGGATAACAGCATCCACAGGGGCAGGGGGGAAGTAACTTGGGAGCTGCATCACTAGGCCTGGCCAAGCCCACCTCTTTACCGCGTCTTTACCAAGGCTTCCCACTGTCCATCCCCACTGCTCTAGGAAGCAGGCACAGTTGTGATTGGTAAAGTTTTGAGCACTGCCATGGGTCGGATTGGGTCCTCCCCCTCCCCAAAATAGGTTTAAGTCCTAACCCCCAGCACCTCAGAATGTGACCTTGTTTGGAAAATTGTTACAGATGTGAATGGCTAAGAGGAGGTCATATTGGCCTTGGAAACTAATACAGCCACCCCCTGCAATACGGGTATATTTACTTATAAATTACATGTATCAATATATGTACCACTTCTTTAATGTTTTGTAAAATCACATAGAATTTTAAAGGATGGGACTTATTGGTAACATAATATTCTTAAATTATTTTTACTTCATTAATGACACAAAAAGTTATTATCAAGAAATAAAAAGACATGGGGGAAACCGAAAAGCATATTACTAAGTGAAACCAATCTGCAAAGGCTACATAGTGTATGATTCCAACTATATGACATTCTGGAAAAGGAAACAATGGAGACAGTAAAAAGATACCCTTTATAATACTATAATGATGGATACATGTCAGTATTCATTTGTCCAAAACCACAGAATGTACACCAGCAAAGATGAACCCTAGTTTTAAAGGACTTTGGGTGATTGTGATGCCATAGATATAGGTTCATCGGTTGTAACAAATGTGCCATTCTGTTGAAAATGGAGCAGGCTGTGCAGGTGTCATGGCAGGCGATGAATGGGAAACTTCAGCACTGTCCTCTCGGTTTTGCCATGAACCCAAAACTGCTCTAAAAATTAGTCTTAAAAAAAAAAATCCTTCAATGAGCAGTGTTATTAAATAAGGGCTTCCCAGGTGGCATTAGAACCCACCTGCCAATGCGGGAGACACAAGAGACACAGGTTCAATCCTTGGGTCGGGAAGATCCCCTGGAGGAGGGCTGGCAACCCACTCCAACATTCTTGACTGAAGAATCCCATGGACAGAGGAGCATGGTGGGCTACAGTCCATAGGGTCACAAAGAGTCAAACACGAATGAGGCAGCTTAGTACACGTACACATTATTAAATAAGCATTATTGTATTTTAAAACCCTGGTTAAATATCATGCCACAGAAATGCAAAGATTTTTTTTCAACTCAGCAATTTTACTTTAATGTTATGTTTGCTCATAAATGACTCTGAAAAAGCTGATATGCAAGAGACTAACATGCTGCGGTCTAAAGCAACGTCAAGGCCAGTGAAAACGTCTCTTCAGGAAAGAGACTGTACTCTAAATCTCCCCCACCTGGGGCAAGAGCAGCAGAAGTGGGTACTGGGACAGACAAATAAATACACATGATCTTGGCTTTCCCACCAGGGCTGGCGGCCCAAGGACCCCAAGGCACATGATCGGAGGTCAATTGCTTGGAACTTCCAAAGCCTCCCAAATGTTTGGGTCTTTGAGGGCAAGGCTGAGGTTTTGGGAGGGCACATGTGCCAGCTGGAAGGGCCCTCAGCCAGCTCCCTCCTCCCACTCCAGCCCCAGGGAGAGCCTAACTCCCTGCTGGCCAGGCCTGCTGGGCCCTGGGATGGGGGCAGACTTTCACCCCAGCAGCCCCTGCCAAAGGGACATTTTGGTGTTCCCTGCCATGCAGTGTCAGGTGCTGAGGCCTGGCAGTGGCCCTGAAGCAGAAATAAGTCAAATGCTCATGAAAAATGGTGATTGCCCAAGACACCATTAGTTATACTGGCACAGGGTTGTCATTCTTCTCAGGGGGTAGATTTGTGATTGCTGGGCCTTAGGAAGAGGGAGTGGGGGGCTGTTGAGGCACCTTGCCAGGATGGAATGGCAGGTGGGAGGAGGAGACAAGGGTCCCGAGGCAGGGGGTAGGGGCCTGGCACCTGCAACTACCGGTACCTTCATGTTTATTTCCAGAGCGTGGGATGCGCTGGGGAGGGCGGGGCACATGGTGCTGGCAGCCTCTACCCAGTAGTGTATGTGCTGGGGGCGAGAGTGGGGCGAGGAAGGGCAAGGGCCCAAGCATCTGTAGCGAGGTCCAAATAGGAATCTGCCCTAAAGGTGGCCAAAGCAGCCCACCTGTAACACAGCCCTGCTCCCAAAGGCAAAGGGCCAGCCCAGCAGGGTGACCTCCCAGGCATGGCCAAGCCAGGCTGAACCCAGCCACAGCAGGAGATGCAAGGGAAAGTGGTGGTAATGAACAGTGTTAGGAGAAGTGGGTGCAGCCAGGGCCCATCCATCAGAAGGCAAAGTAGCACTCCTTGGGATGGCCCACATGGTCCAGGCAAGTATACTGGCTCGTGGGCAGGGGTCTGCACATCTGTACCAGCAGGCTCCTCTTCCAGGGATGGAAGGTAGTAGGGATGGAAGCCCTGGCTGTATTTCTAGGCTTCAGGGGCTCTGTCCACAATGTACCAGAGCTTGAAGCATGCAGAATGCTCATTCCTCAGTTTCTCCAGCTCAGGCTGCAGCACGATGTCCTTCTCGGTCTGGTTGGCAAGCAGCAGGTGACACACGGTGCGATCGCTGGGGTCCTTCATGATGGCATGGATCACCTGCAGCATTGAAGTGGTGCCAGTCCCTCCAGCAATCATGCCCACAGACTTCAGTGTCTTGAAGACAGGGTTGGATTTCTTGTCCAGAGAGATGGCAAACTTCACTTTGCCCTGGTAGACCAGCAGCCCATTGGAGCCCCAGCACTCAAATGGTGTCTCCAGTCTTTGTGCTTTCCATGTACTGGGGCATCTTTCCTCCAGAGGGAAATGTGGGATGGGTGTCTTTAAAGTAAACCTTGATGACCAGGTCCACAAAGCCCTGGTCATCATCACTGGAAACACGCGTGTAGGGCCAAAGGACCAGGTTCCTATTGATTCAAGCAGAGAGGTAGATGTGCTGGCCAACAGGGAGGCCCAGGATGTGCTGGGGTGACGGCAGAGCAAAGCAGAACCGCCAGGTATCCTGGCTGATGACCTTCTTGTTGATGAGCCACAGCGGGCACTTGATGTCCCAACTCTGGAGCATGATGGCCGGGGTGGAGCGCTGAAACAGCTTCCCGAGGAAGCCGCACAGGAGCCAGACTGGGGACAGGACCCTGTGGCCCAGGGTGCCCAGCTGGGCCCCCATATTGGCACCACTCTGCACTCACTCCACAGCCACCACCACCAAGACCCGCAAAGATGTACTTTTAAGTTCAGTTATTTTCCATAGAAAATTTTTTCTTAATCACTTAAAATATGAAATTAAAAAAGTAATGTCCAGTTTCAACTGGAAGAATTGCATCATTGTCTGTGTGTATGTGTGCGTGTGTGTGTGTGTGTGTGCGCTCGCACATGCACTCAGTCTCTTCAGTCGCATCTGACTCTTTATGAGGCTATGGACTATAGCCCGCCAGGCTCCTCAGTCCATGGGATTCTCCAGGCAAGAATACTGGAGTGGGTTGCCGTTTCCTCTCCCAGGGGATCTTCCCCACTCAGGGATGGAACCCGTGTCTCCTGTGTCTCCTGCATTGCAGGCAGATTCTTTACCCTCTGAGCCACTGGGGAAGCCCCATAATTGTCTATGCTCATTCCAATTATCCAAAAAATTTGTTATAATATGGCTATTAATTCCCACCTTCCCTAACATCAGTCAGTTGTTCTTGCAAACTAATCAGAAAGTGTTAACAATCAGTAAGTTTAAAATTTACTAAAACTCTCCACTGAGAAATTTGAAATCAGATGAGAAAAGTGTTTTCTGGCTTTTTTAAGTGTGAACTGAAAAGAGTTACTTCATCTTCTTCAGCAGCAAAAATCACATAATGATGGAATGATTTCCAATAACCAGTTTTAAAAATGCCCTTTTCAAAGCATGAGTGTTTTTGGAAAAGCAGTTACATTCTCACTTCTTAAGAGAAAAATACTACTGTGTCTTCAAAGGGACATATTTTGTGTTTGTTTTTCAGCATCTATAAAGTAGCTTACTAGTGAAAGCCTATTGTTATCACAGAAAAAAAACAGACACCCAACTGTTTTTAAAAGAGAAATACATAAACTAATCAGTAAATGAGCAAAAAAGGAGAGGAATCCCTCTCGCTCATTTCAGGACTTACAGCTCCAGTGGTACTGTGTGGTATTGGTGGAGAGATAGACACACTGATCAATGAAACAAAAAGGAGAAGCCAGAAAGAGTTCCATGAAACTACAGCCACCTGATTTTTGACAAGGTATAAAAGCAACTCAGTGAAGGAAGAATGGTCTATTCAGCAATTTATTTTGATATTCACAAACAAAAAGAAAATCTGAACCTCATGCTTTAACTAACCAACTCAAATAAATCACATATTTAAATGTAAAGTGCAAAACATAACTTAAGAAGATAACATAGAGATTAAATTCAAGACTTAGGGCTCAGTGAAGAGTTCTTAGACATGACACCATGACTCGTAAAAGGAAAAAACTGATAAACTAGACCTCATCAAAACTAAAAACTTTTGCTCTGTGAAAGACTCTGCTAAGACAATCAAAACATAAGCTACAGACTGAGAGAATATCTGTAAACTACATATTCTATAAAGGACTAGGTCTGGGATATATAAAGAAGTCTCAAAATTTAACAGTTAAAAAAATCTAATTATAAAAAAAATAAAAAATTTAAAAAAAAAATCTAATTAGATAAGTGGGCAAAATTCATGAACAGATATTTCACTGAAGAGGATACAGAAATGGCAAATAAGCACATGAAGAGATGTTTAACATCATCAGCCCACTAGGGAAATGCAGGGTAAGACCATGATGAGATCACACACGTGGAGCACAGCTAAAATTAAAAGTGACAGTGGACTCCCCTGGTGGTCCAGTGGTTAAGAATCTACCTGCCAACTTAGGGGACACAGGTTCGATCCCTGGTCCAGGGAGACTGCACATGTTGCGGGGCAGCTAAGCCCACACGCCTCAACTTCTGAAGCCTGTGTGCCTAGAGCCCGTGCTCTACAAGAAACGCCACTGTAATGAGAAACCCGCACACCACAGCTAGAGAGTAGCCTCCACCCGCCACAGCTAGAGCTCAGCCAAAAATAAATAACTGTTTTAAAAAATAGCGACAACACCAAAAGCTGGCGAGGATGTGGAAAACTGAATTGTTTACACAGTACTGGGAGGACAGTGAAATGGAACGGCCATCCTGGAAAACATTTTGGCTGGTTCTTAAAAAAACTAAATATGCAACTACCATACAACTCAACCAACTTGCTCTTGGGCATTTATCCTAGAAAAATGAAAACTCAAGTTCACAAAACTATACTTAAGTTTTAAAAAACCTGTACACAAATGCTTACTGGAACTTTATTTGTAGTAACCAAAAACTGGAAACAATACAGATATCCTCCAGCGAGTGAACAATTGAACTAGTGGTGGTATACCATCCGTACCATCGAATACTACCCAGCAATAAAAATGAATAAGCTGTTGATAAATGCAGCAACCTACATGACTCTCCAGAGACTCATGCTGAGTGAAGAAAGCTAATCCTAAATGGCTGTACACTGTATTATTCCATTTATATAACATTCTTGAAGTGAGAAAATTATAGAAACAGAACAGATTAATGGGGTTGCCGGGAGGGTGGAAGAAAAGGGGGTATGGCTATAAAAATGAAACTGTGAGGAATCTTTGTGATGTTGGAAATATTTTGTACTTTGACTGTATCAGTGTGGATATCCTGATTAGGATACTGTACTGTGGTTTTGTCAGCTGTTACCATTGGGGGTAACTAGTTAAAGGGTATATGAGACCTATAGGTATTTATTTCCTACACTGTGAATTAATAATTATCTAAAAAGTTTAATTTTTTAAAGTTTCTAATAAATAAATGGGTAGATAGGGGTTCTAATATTTCCTGCCCACACCCTAATGAATTTTTGGCATACCCAATTTGAGAGATCATTGGCATCCCAGGATGCTAGTCCCTACCCAATCTTTGGGTCCCTTTAGCTATTCTCAATGTTCTCTTGAAGTTATCTTTCTTAAATGCAAATTTGATCACGTTATTTCCCAAAATCATTAGTCTTGGGACATAAGGACCTTCTGGCTTTAGTCCTTTATCCAGTATATACACCTGGACACCAAACTACTCACAGTTGCCAGTCGTGCAGAACTCTGAGGTACCTGAGAATGGGCACAAAGACCTCTCGATATGCTTCTCTCTGGTTAACTTATTTCTAAACTTACCAGGTGCCCTAGCACATATTAGGAACACAGTAAATCTTGATTTAAAAGTTTATTGCCTTTGCTTATTGCCTCCTAAGAGTCCAGAGATGTTGATTCTGTGCTGTGTTCAGAACACTAACCTGCTATCACTCCTGCCAGGTACACCAGCCCCACGCGGAGGCCTTTGTGGACCATTTCCAAGGGGATGCCCAGCCCGAGCTGCATAATGAGATTCCCCAGGATGTGCTGAACTCTGCAGAGACAAAAACCATTGTCAAACATTAGGACTAGCCCAGGCAGTTATCTCCTTGGGAGGGTAACAGGCACTGATATGTTGTTTCTAGTTAAGAACATGCTTAATGTGAATTCCATTTTCTAATTTTGTTAGGTGACTTTTTAAGAGATAAAATCTTGAGCTTAAATATGTGAAGCAGATAAAAGGACATTTTAGAAATACACATTTACTTTATGAGTTTTGTTTTACAATAATTACTGATAATGTCAAACAGAGCAGTGAGGAAGCTTTAAGGAATGGAATATAAGCTTGCAATTATGGGTTTAGCTGACAGTTGCCATCACATGTCAGCCTCAGCACTTGATTTTGTTTTAGTTGCACAGTAATATTGAGAGAATACTAATTCACTCATATTGTATTGAAATTTCAGGAGGTTTTTAAACATCTCTTGCAAGCTCAGGGTAGTCTTTAATAAAACAGAGGTGGGACTTCCCTGGTGATCCAGTGGCTAAGATTGCACTCACTCCTAATGCAAGAGGCCTGGATTTGATCCCTGGTCAGGGAACTAGATCCCACATGCCACAGCTAAGACCTGGCACAGCCAAAGAAATAAATAAAACAGATATGGCAAGAGAAACCTCATTCCCAGTTCTGTATTTAAAAGGTTTTAAATTTACCAGAATGGAAAAAAAAAAAATGTTTACCTAGTAACACTAGCTAAACTTGGTTTTTCTCATATAAATATACTATAATTTGGTATAAAACATTGTTGAATACAAATGCTTTTTATTATAGTTTATAAATATGGAAAAATATTTTTAAGTGGAAATTGACATTATTTTGCTTGTCAAACCCCACAAGCGTCTATGGAAACTCTCTGAATGTCACTTGGCAAATTTCCATATAACAGTAATCCTTAATTTAGTTGCTATGTAGCAAAATGCTTCAGTTTTTTTAAGTGGGCATAGTGATCAGAATTCTGAGCGAGGTCGTAAAAGGCTATTAGCATTTAAGAGACTGTAAGCAAAACTAAAAGGCAGGCACTGCATCACCCATTGCTTGTATTATTCTAAATAAACTATTCTACACCCATCAAAATGTTGATGAATTACGTTTTTAACTTCGGCAGAGGTGGGGAGGAAAGCACTGGCAATTCACATTTTACAGGGAACATTTAACAACACCACACAACGTGGGGGACACAATTCTGGTTTGGTGACAATTTGGTCTCTTCTCATTGATATTCCTACGTAAATACCAATATTAGGCAGTTACGATACAAAGTACACTGGACTTGGAGTCAGCACTAATGAGTTGAGATCCTCACTCTGCAAATGACTGCATCCCGTAAGCCTCACACAAAACAGCGGGAGCAGCGCTTGCCTCCTAGGGTTGCCAGGAGCATCAAACAAGATTATGGATATAAAAGTGCCTGGTCGATAATAAGGGCTTCCCTGGTGGCTCAGAGGTTAAAGCGTCTGCCTGCAATGTGGGAGACCTGGGTTCGATCCCTGGGTCGGGAAGATCCCCTGGAGAAGGAAATGGCAACCCACTCGGGTATTCTTGCCCGGAGAATCCCATGGACGGAGGAGCCTGGTGGGCTACAGTCCACAGGGTCGCACCACCTACAGCACAGGGAACTGTGCTCAATATTCTGTAACCTCATTGGGAAAAGAATTTGAAAAAGAATAAATACGTGTACATGTATGACTGAATCACTTTGTTGTACACCTGAAACTAACATAGCATTGTTAATCAACTATAGTCCAATATAAAATAAAGAGTTATAATAATAAAATACCAAACAAATGTTCAGGGTTATGGTTACTTGCAGTCACCTCTGACATCAGTGACTCAACTGTCATTGCTTACCCAGCATGAACCAGCATGTACGAGATAAATCTCCAGGCTTCCTCCCGCTTCTCAGGACGGTAGATAAAGGGACTCTCCAAGATGCCTGTGTCCAAGGTGATCCACTGTTTCTGAGGCTTCCATACAGCATAGTAAATAAATACCGCCAGCTGACAGGGAGGGGCAGACACTAAAGTTAACCATACCTGCTGCAGAAAGCGGCCCCATTAAAGCCCACGGGTACTACCTCTGTTTGAAACAATTTGCTCGTAAGAGGACCGCTCCACAGCATGTGCTCAGATGGCAGAATTCAATTCCCTGCTGTATATCTGACCGTGTAACTGTAGGCGTCTCCTGCTTCTTCCAGCAGTTAGGAGCAGCCCTAGACCAAACTTCAAAGAAGAGTCTCCCTTGAACCCACTTTCCCCTCCTCTGCCCTCCTCTTCCCACCTTCACCATTTGATCACTCATCTGCAACTTAATAGGAAATTAGGTCACCGCTGGCTTCTGAAAAATAGAGGGAAAGGGGAAAATAGTGACTTTACAGTGGGAAAACCTGGCAAACAGGACCTGAACCAAGTGACGAAGGCTCATGTCACAGGGATGGCATGTGGATGCCCCCATTCCCGAATGTGATGTGATGAGAAGGGCACTTCACTTCTGTGGTCTTCCTCCCCCAAACCCATAACTCCAGTCTAACCATGAGAAGAAATATCAGACAAACCCAGACAGAGGGACATTGTACAGAATACCTGGGCAGTACTCCTCAAGACGATCAAAAGCATGGAAAGCAAAGACAGAGAGGGTCAGAGATCAGAGCAGACCGGGGAGATGTGACAGGTAAGTACAGAAGGGACAGAAAGAGGTCACCGATGGAAAAACTGGTGAGATTCAAATAGGCCTGGAGTTTAGCTAATACTAATATATCAATATGAGTTTCCTAGTTTTGACAAATGTAAAACTGTGGAAATGTAAGATATTAACATTGGGAGAAACTATCTCTGTAACTTTGCTATAAAGCTAAAATTACTCCAAAATAAAAAAATTTGCTTAAAAATTTTTTGGCAGCACCACTCAGCCTGCAGGATCTGAGTTTCTTGACCAGGGACTAAACCCAGGCCCCTGCAGTAAAAGTATCAAATTCTAACCTCTGAACTGCCAGGGAGTTCCGTCATTTTTTTATGTACAGTCTATCACCTCCAGCGAAATATTGAGTAGAAATGGTGATGGTGGGAATTCTTGTCTTATTTCTGATTCTAAAGGAAAAAAACGATTTTAACATTTCACTGTTTGTAGTATTAAGCCCCTAAGATGGTCCTCAAGGGTCCTCACCACTTCATAGTCACACCCTTGAACAGGTTCCTCCTTCAGTGACTCAGGGCTGGTTTCTGTGTCTGCCCCAACCAACACAGCATTGACAGAAGCTTCTTTCAGGAACGCCCCATTGGGGCCTTATCTTTATATAAGCCATAAGAGGCCAGGTCCCTACGATAGTTAAATTTATGTGTCAACGTAACTAAACCACAGTATTTGGTCAAATATCATTCTACATGTTTCTGTGACTTTGAATAAAGCAGACTACCCTCCGTAATGCGGGTGAGCTCCTATCAGTTGAAGGCTTAATAGAACAAACACTCCTTGAGCAAGAAGGAATTGTGCCAACAAATGGCCTGTGAACTTCAACTTATCCCCTGGTTGCTAGTCTGCAGGCCCACCCTGTAGATTTTAAATTTGCCAAGCCTCTGCAATTACATAAACCAATTCCTTAAATCAATCTCTCTCTCTATCTCTCCCCGCATATATGTGTATACATAGATGATAGATTGTGTGTGTGTGTGTGTACATCCTATTGATGCTGCTTCTTTAAAGAACCCTGACTAATACAGTCCTTGATAAAAAAAAGTTGAGGCATCAGTGGGCACTAAGAGAATAACATCAGAAACTTTCTCATACTCTTAAGTCGGGGCTTCCCTGGTGGCTCAGAGGGTAAAAAAAATCCACCTGCAATGCAGGAGACCTGAGTTCAATCTCTGGATCAGGAAGATCCCCTAAAGAAGGGAATGGCAACCCACTCCAGTATTCTTGCCTGGAGAATTCCATGGAGAGAGGAGCCTGGAGGGCTACAGATCATGGGGTCACAAAGAGTTGGACATGACTGAGTGACTAAACACACAATGCCCCTAAGTCACATCCCACGAGCAGCCATACTCTGTCAATTCCTTTATGAGGCATCATGGTGTGGGAGAAAAAGCTGGGTGAGATGAGGCTCAGGAGAAGCCCAGTCCTGGTTAAATAACTAAGTATGTGGCCTTAGGCAAGTCACCCCACTCTTTTCTGGAAAACAAAACAGCTGACTGGACCAGAGTCTGATACTCACTACATGCTGCCCAGAGCTGACATCATTAGAAGATCCCAATCCCATTTTTTCCTACTGAAATCTGGAGGCAATCTATATCTCTTTTAAACATAGAGCTCCTGATAGACCTTACGAATCGATCATAGCTGGTTCATGAGATCAAACCAATTGGACACCCAGAGATTATTTGATCTCTAAAGCCCCCACCAACTAAAATGAAATGCTGCTGCTGCTAAGTCACTTCAGTCCTGTCCGATTCTGTGCGACCCCATAGACAGCAGCCCACCAGGCTCCCCCGTCCCTGGGATTCTCCAGGCAAGAACACTGGAGTGGGTTGCCATTTCCTTCTCCAATGCATGAAAGTGAGAAGTGAAAGTGAAGTTGCTCAGTCGTGTCTGACTCTTAGCAACCCCATGGACTGCAGCCTTCCAGGCTCTTCCATCCATGGGATTTTCCAGGCAAGAGTACTGGAGTGGGGTGCCATTGCCTTCTCCGAAAATGAAATGAAGCCACTGCAATTGTGGTCACTGCAGAGGAGCTGTTTGAAAAATAAAACTCAACACGTAACTGAAAGTGCCTGGGAAGGCAGGAAGGACCTGGGAAGGGGACTCTGAAGAGGACGAAGTCGAGCTCTGTGTGTGCTCTACTGCCACCCCCAAGCTCTCCTCACATGTTTCCCAGTCTTTCCTCCAGGTGTGATCTGAAGCCCCAGTGTATCTGCAGCCCCCCAGGAGTCCTTGCGCCAGTGCACACCACCCCGCACGTTTACCTCAGCGATGCTGATGAAGATGATGAACAGGGGGGGCGGGAGGCAGTTAGCTCTTTCCAGGTATGTTCTTCGCACCGGTTCAGGAAGCATCCATTTTGAGACAATCCTGTGGACCTTTCTAGGCTTGAAGGGATCTTTATCTGCCCTGCCCTCTCTCATTTTCTCCTCTTCCAGCTCTTCTTTCATCTCTGTCTCCATATTCAGATTCACATCCTCCTCTATTTCCAAATCATGAGCAGCAGCCATTGTCCTGGGTCCCCCTCCACCTGAAAGGAACAAGACTGTCAGGGGAAAACAGATGACCCTATGGTCTTCGGGCCATAGCTCTTTCCTGGGCTCTCGGGCACCACCATTGGTTTCCAGTACCTTCCCAGTGAGTCAGTAGAAGGTGGCTGCAGATCTGTTGCCCAAACACACGTAATATCCATACCCTCACCATCCGGGTGTAATTGTGAAAAAGTACTAAGTTCTCCCCAGCTGAGGAAGAGGACTCCCCAGAAGTCACTTATGGAATTACCTACTGTCACCACCCAGAGTGGACTGGAGCTTTGGGATGGCAGCTCTACCTCATACACCCTTTCCTTGCCCTCTGCCTCTGACTCCCAAGGCAGTTATTAGTGTAAGAGATAGCTCTGCCACGAGGCGATGCATCTCAGAGTCTAAGCCACACACGCGCGTAACCGAATTCAGCTTTGACTAGCTTACGTAAACAGTCTCCTCTCAGCTCTTAGTTTCATCTTGCTTCTACTCCCAAGCCAAACACAGGTCTCTGGTTTCTGATTCCGAATCAAAAACTATTTAATGAGCATCGACTATGTATCAGGTACTATGCTGAGAGGTGCTATGTGTCAGGCACCCATTTTAGTTTAAAAAATTCCCCTCCCCTCAAAAAAGATTTAAAACCACATCTTCCCTTTTTAAATTACCGGTGTCCTTTCTAACATGCCACCGCTGCCATTCTGCGGCACATGAGTCAAGTAGGCCATTGCTCACTGACCCTCCAGGGGCAGCGCTGCCGGTCTCCCTAAAACACATCTTCCCAACAACTCTTTGACATCTGACACTCTTGGCTGAGTTGCTACTAATGTCTACACCCAGTATCCCCTTGAACTCAATCCTCAATATGTAGACACTCAAGCATTTATTCACAGACATCTGTTGAACACCTACTATGTATCAGGCGACCAGTCCCATCCCAAAGTGTTTGCAGTGTCAGGGAGGAGGCTGAGGTCAATAAACATCACACAAATAATTGTACAATTACAGCTGTGCTAAGAGACACCAAGCAGATGCATAAGTTACTGAGGCAGCATGTCTGTAACAGTGAGGCCTGAACTACATACCCCCTCCTCTCCATGTGTCATGGTGCTATCTGTACAGTCTTTCTCCTCTTGGTTTAGTTCTGTTATATTTTACTTCTGGTTGAACTATTTAATCAAATATTTTCATAGCCAAAAAAATGGGTGCTGCTGCCTCTTACTCGCTTCAGTTGTGTCCGACTCTGTGCAACCCTATGGACTGCAGCCTGCCAGGATGCTCTAGGCAAGAGCACTAGAGTGGGTTGCTGTGACCTCCTCCAGGGGATCTTCCCAACCCAGAGATCGAACTCAGGTCTCCGGCATTGCAGGCAGATTCTTTACCACTGAGCCACCAGGGAAGCCCCTGGCAGGAATGGGGGAGGCTCAAATACACTAAAGGAAAAAAAATAATGTTTCCAGACACTACATAGAGTACAATCCAATTTTTTTTTAAGTAATGTATTGATACGAAGGGAAAACATCTGGAGAATTAACCATGATTATATTTGCATGATGGGATTTCACTACATTTTTGCCCTTTATGCAGGAGTGGGTCTACATTTTGTGTATGCTGAAGCTTAAACAATATGGGGGCGTGCTCTGGAAAAAAATATCATTATATTAAAATTATAAAACAGAAAAACTATAAAAGTACTTAGAATACTTTAGAAGAAGCCTGTGTAAGTAGAAATCCGAAGCTTAAGCTTTTTTAGTATTACAGATAACCCAGCCAAAACAATCTTAAAAAAGAACAAAACAGGAGGTACCGCATTCTCTGACTCAAACTATAATTTAGAAAACTACAGTGATCAAAACAGTATGGTACGGGCACAAAAACAGATACAGAGCAAAGGAACTGAATAGAGAGGCCAGAAATGAACTCACACCTATACAGGCAATTAACCTATGACAAAGGAAGCAAGAATATACAATGCGGAAAAGACGGCCTTACACCACATATAAAAATAAACTCAAAATGGATTAAAGACTGAAATGTAAGACCTGAAACCATAGAACTTCTAGAAGAAAACACAGGCAGTCTGCTCTTTGACATCGGTCTTAGCAATATTTTTTCTGGATATTTCTCCTCAGGAAAGGAAAACAAAAGCAAAAACAAACAAATGGGACTATATCATACTAAAAAGCTTTTGCACAGCAAAGAAAACTACCAACAAAAGGAAAAGGCTGCCTACTGAACGGGAGGAGATATTTGCAAATGATAGATCTGACAAGGAGTTAATATCCAAAATACACAAAGAACTCACAATACAACCCAACATAAAAAACAAACAACCCAATGGAAAAATGGACAGGGGACCTGAGTAGATTTTCTTCCTATAAAGAAGACATACAGATGGCCAATAGACACATGAAAAGATGCACATCACTAATCTCCAGGGAAACACAATCAGAACCACAATGAGGGGAGTTTCCTGGCATCTCCGTGGTTAGGACTCCACATTTTTCACTGCTGTGGCCCAGGTTCAATCCCTGGTCGGGAAAATAGATCCAACAAGTCATGCAGTGCAGCCAAAAACAAACAAAAAGAACACAGTGAGAATCACTTCACACCTGACAGAATGGCTGTTATCAAGAAAGACAGCATAACAAGTGTTGGCCAGGGTGCTGAGAAAAGAGCCTCACGCCCTGTTGGTAGGAAGGTACTTTGGTACAGACACTGTGGAAGTGGTACATGGTGGTGGTGTAGTCGCTAAGTTGGGTCCAACTCGTGAGACCATGTGGACTGTAGCCTGCCAGGCTCCTTTGTCCACAGAATTTCCCAGGCAAGGATACTGGAGTAGGTTGCTATTTCCTTCTCCAGGGGATCTTCCTGACCCAGGGATCAAATCAGAGTCTCCTGCACTGCAGGTGGTTTCTTTACCAACTGAGCCGCCAGGGAAGTCCATGGAAAACAGTATATGGATTCCTCAAAGAAAAGCAGAATTACCATTAGATTCAGAAATTCCATTTCTAGGCACTTATCCAAAGACAATTAAAATGTACCACCATGTTAAATGCTAAATTATTTACAGTAACTAAGACATGGAAGCAATCTAAGTGCCCATCAATAGATGAATGGATAAAGAATATGTGGTATGCGCACACACACACACACAGAGGAATATTTCTCGGCCATGAAGAAGAATAAAATCTTGCTCTGCAACAACACGGATGGACTGAAAGGGTATTATGCTAAGAGAAATGAGTCAGGCAGAGAAAGACAAATGCTGTATGATTTCATCTATGTAGGTAATCTGAGAAGCACGTGAACAAACGCAATCAAACAGGAACAGAGTCATAGATACAGAGAACAAACAGGTTTTTGCCAGAGAGGAGGAGGTTGGGAGGAGGTAAGAAAAAGATGGGAGATAAAGAGGTACATTTCAGTTACAAAATAAATGTCACCGGAATAAAATGTAGTGTGGCGAATACGGTCAATAATTGTGTGATAACTATGTATGGTGACAGATGACAACTAGACTTTTCATGGTGATCATTTTGTAATGTATAGAAATAACAAATCACTATGCTGTACTCTTGAGAGTCCCTTGGACTGCAAGGAGATCCAACCAGTCCATTCTAAAGGAGATCAGCCCTGGGTGTTCTTTGGAAGGAATGATGCTAAAGCTGAAACTCCAATACTTTGGCCACCTCATGCGAAGAGTTGACTCATTGGAAAAGACTCTGATGCTGGTAGGGATTGGGGGCAGGAGGAGAAGGGGACGACAGAGGATGAGATGGCTGGATGGTATCACCGACTCGATGGACATGAGTTTGAGTGAACTCCAGGAGTTGGTGATGGACAGGGAGGCCTGGCGTGCTGCAATTCATGGGGTCGCAAAGAGTCGGACACGACTGAGTGACTGAACTGAACTGAACTGATGCTGTATACCAGGAAGTAACAGTGCTGTGGGTCCGTTATTTCAAAAACAAATAAAGTCATAGAAAAAAAGATCAGCCACATCAGATATATGTGACTACCAAAGGTGAGGGTGGGAAGGGGAATTAGATGAATGTAGTCAAAAGGTACAAATTCCTGCTGCTGCCGCTCATTCAGTTGTGTCCGACTCTTTGCGATCCCATGGACTGTAACCTGCCAGGCTCCTCTATCCATGGGATTCTCCGAGAAAGAATACTGGAGTGGGGTGTCATTTACTCCTCCAGGGGGATCTTCCCAGACCAGGGATCGAACCCACATCTCTTACCTCTCCTGTGGTTACAAGATACATATGTACTAGGGATGTAACACTACAACATCATAAAGATAATTAACTGCTGTACATTATAAATGAAGGTTGTTAGGAGAATCCCAATAGTTCTCATCATAAAGAAAAAAATGTTTTTTCTATTTCTTTAATGTTGTATCTCTATGAAATGATGGATGCTCACTAAACATATTGTGTTAATCATTTCATGATATATGTAAGTTGTACAACAATAATTATGTTGCACACCTTAAACTTAAAAAAAAAAAGATATAATAAAAACAGACCCATATGTACGAGACCTTCGCTGGACCCTAAAGTCTCAAGCACTGTACAATTTCTTCCCTCCCCTTGTGGATCAATGTCTTAAAGGATGAGTTTGTATCCACTAAACACCTTGTCATCTGCAACCCCGATCGAAACTGCTCTGCTAAGTTATGCCCTTTAAATAAATCCACTTCTGTTGTAATGTGAGTTCTAACGAAGTGTGTAGAGCAGCCCAGTCTCTTCAAAGCACATCCTCATGCAAATTCTCACGTACTCCTCTGAACAATCTGGGAAGAAAAGCAAGCAATATGTTCCCAATTCTGACCTTCCACTTTCCTAACTGAGCTTCCTGTTGAAAACCCTTCATCCCTGCCTTTCATCCCAACCACATTCCATTGGGTGACTTCTTTTTCCTACTACCCAGCCACAGGCATCCCCTCTGCGCACTTCAGCAACACTGTCCTCCTGCAACTGACCTTCTCTAACTTGGTGGGAAAAGGCAGTGTCAAGGTCACTGAAGGGCGGGTACACAGGCTAGACAGACTGGGGAATGGCCATGTCTTATTTTTATATGCCACCCCAGTAAATAGCCCTGGATCTGGGACTGTGAGCCATAGAATGGGGGCTTCGAGGGATGGGAGGCAGGGGAATGGAGAAGTTTATGTTTAATGGGTACAGAGTTTCAGTTTGGGAAGATGAAGAAGTTCGGGAGATGGATGATGGTGATGGTTGTACAATAACGTGAATGCTATGAATTAATTATACACTTAAAAACAGTTCAAATGGTAAGTTTTATGTGTATTTTACCACACACACAAACTAAATAATAATATTAAATTTTCAAGGTCACTGTGAAGACTAGATAGAATATACTGTTTGTCATTCAGTTCAGTTCAGTTCAGTCGCTCAGTCGTGTCTGACTCTTTGCGGACCCCATGAATCGCAGCATGCCAGGCCTCCCTGTCCATAACCAACTCCTGGAGTTCACCCAAACTCACGTCCATCAAGTCAGTGATGCCATCCAGACATCTCATCCTCTGTCATCCCCTTCTCCTCCTGCCCCCAATCCCTCCCAGCATCAGAGTCTTTTCCAATGAGTCAACTCTTCGCATGAGGTGGCCAAAGTACTGGAGTTTCAGCTTTAGCATCATTCCTTCCAGTGAACACCCAGTGCTGATCTCCTTCAGGATGCACTGGTTGGATCTCCTTGCAGTCCAAGGGACTCTCAAGAGTCTTCTCCAACACCATACTTCAAAAGCATCAATTCTTCGGCGCTCAGCTTTCTTCACAGTCCAACTCTCACATCCATACATGACCACTGGAAAAACCATAGCCTTGACTAGACAGACCTTTGTTGGCAAAGCAATGTCTCTGCTTTTGAATATGCTGTCTAGATTGGTCATAACTTTCCTTCCAGGGAGTAAGTGTCTTTTAATTTCATGGCTGCAGTCACCATCTGCAGTGATTTTGAAGCCCCAAAATATAAAGTCTGACATTGTTTCCACTGTTTCCCCATCTATTTCCCGTGAAGTGATGGGACCAGATGCCATGATCGTAGTTTTCTGAATGTTGTCATTAGCATGTGCTTAATCAACAGTACCCAACGTTACTGACATTTTCAGCTTAGTCCAGTGTATCTAAACTTCCTCTCATGCACATGCTCAGATGCTCAGTCGTGTCTGACTCTTTACGACCCCATGGAGTATAGCCCAGCAGGCTCCTTTGTCCATGGGATTCTCTCAGCAAGAATACTGAAATAGGGTGCCATTTCCTTCTCCAGGGATCAAACCCACGTCTCTTATGTCTCCTGCACTGGAAATGGTACATCTTCCCAAGGGGTACCACTAGCACCACCTGGGAAACCCTCTGAGTATTTTCCACTGGAATTTTCTTTTTGGGGAGGGTGGGGGGGCCACATCAAGCAGCATGCGGGATCTTAGTTCCCCAACCAGGGATCGAACCCAGGCCCCTTGCAGTGGAAGCACAAAGTCCTAACCACTGGACTGCCAGGGAAGTCCCTAAAATTAACCATTTTAAAGTATATAATTCAGTAGCATTAAATACATCACCACTATCTATTTCCAAAATGTTTTCATCACCCCAGACAAAACCCTCATACTCAGTAAGAAGTCACTTCCCTCTTGCTCCATCCCTCCAGCCTCAGGCAACCATTAACCTGCTTTTGGTCTCTATGGATTTACCTATTCCAGATATTTCATATGAATGGAATTATATAATATGTGGCCTTTTGAGCCTGGCTTCTTTCACTTAAAGTCTTCAAGGTTCATCCATGCTGTAGCATGTGTCAGTACATCATTCCTTATGGCTGAATAATACTGCATCACATAGATAAAACCACACTGTTCATCCATTCATGGGTTTAAGGGCATTTGGATCGATTCCACCTTTGGGCTACTGTGAATAAAGCTGCTATGAACATCCCGATACAAGTTTTTATTTAAGTACATGTTTTCAATTCTTTCAGGTATATACCTGAGAGTGGAATTGCTGGGTTATATGGTAATTCTGTGTTTAATTTATCAGGAAATCTTCAGATCCCATTTTAAAGTGGTTAAGACTCTTCACTTCTATGGCAGGGGACACAAGTTTGATCCCTGTTTGGGAAACTAAGATCCCGCAAGCCAAATAATGAGGTGGAAAAAAAAAATTAAAGTGGGGATAAGGACAGCACTTACTTCATAACATTTTTAATTTTTTTTATTGCAGTATAGTTGGTTTACAGTGTTGTGCAGAGATTTACAATCTCTGCTGTGCAGCAAAGTGACTCAGTTATACACGTATAGACATCCTTTTATTTGTATTATTTTTTATTACGGCTTATCATGGGATATTGATTACAGCTTCCTGTGCTATACAGTAGGCCCTTGTTGTTTATCCATTCTAAATGTAATAGTTTGCATCTAGCAACCCCACCTCATAGCATTTTGGGGAAGATTATTTGAGATAATGCATATAAAACCTTAGGACAATTTCTGGCACATAGTAAACATGCCTTAATTATTAGTCTTATCGGCTATGGATGGATGAGTGGGTATGTGGATAGGCAGATAGATGGCTAGAAGGAAGGGTGGGACTGAGTCTGGGGTCTATTTTCACATTGCAAATTACTAGGAATTGGGTCACTGCCGGGAGCCAGACGGGAGTTCCCACCCATGACAAAGGTAATGCAGAGAGGATCTAACATGCAAAGGCGAATCAGAACTCGAGAGGCCCCCTGGACCTGCCCGAGCATCTACCCCAAAACCAAAATCTGTCTGTTTTACTATTTCACGACTTTCACCAACTCTTCTGACATTAACAGGGGGCTATCCCCAACCACCTTTCTCTGAAGAAAATCAACTTGGAGCTCTAGTTAATAAGTCTCCTGGGCATAATAGGAGTGTTTCAATTCAAACCCCTCTGATGACTTTCTAGCTTGCCTGACAGGTTTGTTCGAACTCCTGCAGCTACACATGTGATTGTTCACAGCCTCCCAACCACGAGAGGCAGAGAGGCACGGGAAGCTTAAGATATTCTAACAATGCAGAGCTTCTCAGAGAGTTAAAATTGTTAGAAAAGAACTAGTAGAGGAGATTTCTTTGTTGAGCTAATGCTTGCTGCCAAGTTTCCATATCCCTTATCTACTGTGTCCCTGGGAGTGTATTGATTAATATAGTTGGTATATAGAAATGTAAGTAGTAGCTTTAATGTTTGTAACCTTGGACCCTTGAGTTACTTCTTTTCTTGTTATAGCCCACCACACCTTTGCCCTATAGGAATGCAACTTTATCTAATGCTTTCAGAGGGTGGCGCCTGACTTTAGAATAATCACCTTTAGAGAAAATAAGTTTTTTGATTGACTAACCATTATTTAGAAGAAAGGGTCATAAAATGTTACCAGGCCTCCTGGCCAGAAGATGATGTAAATCACCTAAAGCCTTTGCATATAAGTTTGCAGAAAGAAAGCCTGGCTTCGCTAAGGGTCAAGGACTGCTGACCTTGCATGACTATACTCCCCCTATTATCCTCTATGCACAACTTAAGGTATAAAAACTACTTTGGAAAATAAAGTTGTGGGCCATGCTCATCAAGCTTGGTCTCCCCATGTCGTTCTTTCTTGTTTCCTTTTCTCTCCTTTTCTTCTCTGTTCTTCCTTCAGGATGACTAATTTGGAGCACGGGGGCCCTCTGAGACCACTTATTTGCCCGGGCTTCTAAGACCCACTCGAGAAGATGCCTAAGGTGGGGCACTTTCCGCAATTTGAGAGGGCGTCTGTGGCCTCTGTGGTCAGTGCAAACCTGATGGCACAGGTTTTATTGGCTTTCTGCGTAAACCAGTTAGCTCAAGCCTCTGTTTCTCTGCTTTGCTATCCTTTCGCCAACACCATCCTCCCGAGGGAATCCCTGGATCTAGCCGGGGCTGGACCCTGGCAGGTCACATTTATTTTTTTTCAAATGCATTCCATTAGGCAAGGGTGCACATTATAATAGATTATAGTTAATAAATTTAAGGAAGTCCCCTTTTATTACTTTTTTCCCAGTAACTTTGCTGAAAATAAAGGCTTCTTCTCTCACACTCACCCAGTCTCCAAGGGTCAGACTCTAAGTGTATAGAAATAGCTATTGGGTTGGCCAAAACTTTCTTTCAGGCTTTTTGCAATGTTTTGTGGAAAACCTGGATGAACTTTTTGGCCAATCCAGTATTTAATTCATTTTCCTTGCATATTGATGATTATTTCTAGTTTGTTTCATGTCTCATAAATGGCAAAACAGAGTATGGATTTAAGATCAGCAGCTCTTAAACGCAAATACTAAGGCACTTTTAAAAGAAGTTCAGGGACTCCCTGGTGGTCCAGTGGCTAAGACTCCACACTCTCAATGCAAGGGGCCTGGGTTCAATCCCTGGTCAGGGAACTAGATCCCACATGCCACAGCTGAGACTCGGTGCAGCAAAATAAATAAATAAATGTTTTTTTAAAAAACAAGTTCAAGTAGGAGTGATTAACATTGTGTTAATAAGCCCTAGTCATACACGGTCATTTCACGAGGAAATAAAATTCCACATTGTTAATAACACAACTTTATATCTATAAAAGGGCTTCCCTGGTGGCTCAGACAGTAAAGAATCTGCCTGCAATGTGGGAGACCCACGTTAAATCCCTGAGTTGGAAAGATCCCCTACAGAAGGGAATGACAACCCACTCCAGTATTCTTGCCTGGAGAATCTCATGGACAGAGGAGCCTGGCGGGCTACAGTCCACAGGTTCACAAAGAGTCAGACACATCTGAGTGACTGACACACACACACACACACACACACACACCCCTATAAAAGGAGCTAGAAAAACAAGGATTACATTTCTCCCCCAATTTTTCTCTTTTTTCCAGACTTCAAAATTTCCAGAAATTTTATGACCTCAAGGCCATCATTTTATTTATTTTAGTGAAATATATTTCCTGTGTTGCAAAAGTATCTGACCCATTCAGTTTAGCTGAGCTCACTCTGTGTCTGCTTTCTCCTTGGTATGTGTGTGAGTGTATATTAGTCACTCAGTCGTGTTCAATTCTTCGGGACCCCGTGGACTGTAGCCCGCCAGGCTCCTCTGTTCATGGAATTCTCCAGCCAAGAATACTGGAGTGGGTTGCTACTCCCTTCTCCAGGGGATCTTCCCAACCCAGGGATCGAACCCGGGTTTCCTGCATTGGAGGCAGATTCTTTACTGTCTGAGCCACCAGGGAAGACCTTCTTCCTTGGTACATGCAGTAAAGGGATCTGACGTCTAGGTCTACCTACTGTCGTAGATTCTAAAAATAGATGAACATGTTGGTAGAGATGGTGGCATTTTGTTTTGATCTCTCTTCTCAAACGCTATTACGCTCTGACTTCCGTACCTGGCTGTGTGCCTATTGCATGAATATCGAGGCCTGTCTCTGGTTCATCTCCACAGGTGCTGCTTCTCATCTGACATTCCCTGTCCCTCCTACTCCTGTTTACCTTCTGCTCCCACAGCTGAATTTCTGAGCACAGTTCACCACCATGGAAACACTACTGACCAGATTGGCAGCAATGAAAAACACTGATCCATACTTACGAGGCTCTATGGGAATGGCTGCCGTTTATGAGGTGTAATTGATGCAGGCTTTTCACAAGGCAATTGGGCGGCTTCTATAAAATATGAAACTCATATACCTTTCAACAGACTTATTCTACTTCTAGAAATCTCCTTCTAGAAATGTATTTGAGCAAGTACTCAAGGCTATCATTCAAAGATGTTCAGAGCAGATCTATTTAGAGTAGTGAAAAATTACAAAGAAACTTAAAGTACATTAATCAGGTTGTTGTATTTTCTGATAGTTCTACTTCCTTATACTGTGCTGAAATCTGCTCACCAGCACTTCCTGGGTCAAAGGTTCCCCTCCCCAGGGCGTCACAAAGCAAGTATAAGCTAGGGTCATGTCATTAATCATGAGGGTGTAGCCTATATAGGCCATGGGTTCAAAGTTGGGATAGATAATCTGAATTTTCTGGATTACCAGAATTTTCAGAGGCTCAGTCCATAGCACAAGATCTCAAAACAAGTCACCAATGGTTACAACACATTATAGTCTCAGAAATATAAAAACATCTACAGCTATCAAATTATTTACTTGGTCACTCTCATCACAGTGTTACTCATGGAGTGAATTGCTTACTACATTGACTGCTTTCTTATTCATTAAGCAAAGGTTAGGGTTTCTTAAGCTTTCTTGAATGTAGACTTGATATTATGCCTCAGCTCCTACCTTTTATCTGCAGCAAGTGGCTGTCAACTCTTTGTTGAAATCACACACACACGAACACACACACACACATGCAGATCAAAACTGGGTGGAACTGCTGTGAAATGTTGTCATCCTACACTTAGAGAACAACTAGGGTAGATTATTAAAAAGAATACAGGAAAAGTAGAAAAGACTCAGAGCCTTCTGGTTAAAAATGGAGATGTTCCCCTGCACACAAGAACTGAAGACCTTCCCTTCAAGTTAGCAATTATTCTCAAGAAGAGGAAAAATGGAAAGAACTTTTCGACTTCCTGACCTTACCTGGTATAAGCATTGTTCTTGTTATGAATCATGGAGCCAGCGTGCTGGCCAAGGATTGGAAAGGGGAGGGCTCTGCAAAGGGGAGGGCTCTGCTCATTTACCCAGAATAGTGATTTGCCTTTAAAATATATATATCTGTAGAAAAAGAGATTTCCATAAGATTTACGTAGGAGACTCTAGACATTGGCAAGGGATTTTTCTGAAGACCGTTTGTCAAGTGAAAGTCGCTCAGTCATGTCCGACTCTTTGTGACCCCTTGGACAATACAGTCCATGGAATTCTCCAGACCAGAATACTAGAGTGAGTATTCTTTCCCTTCTCCAGGGGCTCAAACCCAGGTCTCCTGCGTTGCAGGCGGATTCTTTACCAGCTGAGCCACAAGGGAAGCCCAAGAATACTGGAGTGAGTAGCCCATCCCTTCTCTAGTAGATCTTCCCAGCCCAGGAACTGAACTGGAGTCTCCTGCTTGCACGTGGATTCTTTACCAACTGAGCTATCAGGGAAGCCCAAAGACCTCTTTGGTGCCCTTATTCACTATTGAGAATACTGATAGGGACAGAGTAGCGATAAAGTTGGTATTTAAATAGTTAATCCCACTAGGGGATTATAAGTCAAGAAAAAAGTATGGGAGACCCTTGTAAGTTAATGATCACTCAAGAAAGCAGGTTTGCTTAACCACAAAACCAAGCAGGGCTGCTTAGCAACAAAACCACACAAGAGAAGCATGAGACATGCCCCCTGACTGTAAAACCATGGTGGCATGAGACCCACATCTTGCCCAGTGAGCCTGGTAAGTTAATGACCCCTAGGACATGCTCTCTGCACACATAAAAAAACAATAATTTATGGAAAGGTAACATTTCAAAGTGCAAGATCCTCAGTGTACTGAGATCTGAGATAATTTTTCCATAGTGTCACAACAGTCATAGTAACAGTCATAGTGTCTTGACCATGTAGGGACAAAAAAAACCTCCCCCACCTGACATAGAGGAGGAGCTGACGATGGAAGCATGACATCTACTCGAGAATGAGGAAGAAAGTGGTTTTCTCCCTTTCTGACTTCTCCTTTGATTATAAAACTGTAGCCCACTAAGTTCTTGGGGTGGGGCACCTTCTCGCCTGGCCACTTATAAGCCTCACAAGCATCCTGTTCTAATAAATTACTTCTATCACTTTGCCTCTCACTGAATTCTTTCTGCACTGAGACCTAAAGGACTGGAGCTCCTTGGAGTCCCTCAAAATGCCATGTAGCATTTTCAATATCACATAGTGTTTCTCAAAATTATGTCATAAATTAAGTCAAAAAAATTTAAGTTAAGGACTTCTGTAACTGAGCAGGACCCTATGGGGCCTTCCCAGGACAGACCTCTCTGCCATATCCTCCGCTTCAGCTCCTCTCTAAGGTACCTAGATAACAGTATCTGATGCACATTTCCTGAGTTGTTTTGCAGATACTAAGTGAAAGTGAAAGTGAAAGTGAAGTTGCTCAGTCGTGTCTGACTCTTTGCTACCCCATGGACTGTAGCCCACCAGGCTCCTCCGTCCGTGGGATTCTCCAGGCATGAATACTGGAGTGGGTTGCTGTTTCCTTCTCCAGATCTTCCCAACCCAGGGATAGAACCTGGGTCTCCCGCATTGCAGGCAGATGCTACTAAAACCCCCACCAAATGAAAGATGTTAACTACCTGATGACAATGAGCACAGAGCCCCCAGGCCTACTGAACCTAAGGATTGATAACATTAACCCTGTGACTCCACCCTGTTACCTCATCAGAGAACTGTGTGCCAGCTGATCACATACCCTGGGTCACCCCTTCCTCGCCTTGCCTTTAAAAAATGCCTGGCTGAAACGCATTAGGGAGTTCAGGTGTTTAGAGAACTAGCCACCCTGGACTCCTTGCTTGATGCCCTGCGATAAACACAGCACTTTCCTTCACCACAACCCAGCGTCAGCAGATTGGCTTCAGTGCATGGATGAGTGGACCCAAGTTTGGTTCTGTAACACTTCCACTGTATTCTTTTGATAATGCTTATGTAATGGTCATTGGTTAATTTTCTCAGCCAATTACTCATTTCACAAATCTGGGTGGGCAGCAAGGACCACTTCCCAGTACAAAAGCTAAAAATGTTCAATACTCACTTTTCCAGGTTCTTAGGCTCTGCAGATGGGGAAGATTCTTTACACAGCGCACTTTAAAGCAATGGCAGCAGTATCTCGTGTCCCTCCAGCTGTGCCACTGGAGTCAGTGTGGCACCCAGCATCCGATGCCAGCTGTGTCTTTCATGCAGGTTGAAGCAATGAGCATGCAGCAGCAACAATGTGGCTCTTTTTGCCTACCTGGCTCTGTAATTTTGGTGTACTTCTAACTGCCTGGTCTCCCTTTGTTTCTCCTTATTTCCTTCCAGTGATCTTGTAATCTACCATGACATTGTGATATATTAAGAAATATATATATTTGGTCTTCCTCCCCAGACTTCCCTGGTGGCTCAGATGGTAAAGCATCTGTCTACAATGCGGTTGACCCAGGTTCGATCCCTGGGTTGGGAAGATCCCCTGGAGAAGGAAATGGCAATCCACTCCAGGACTATTGCCTGGAAAATCCCACGGACAGAGGAGCCTGGGTAGGCTACAGTCTATGGGGTCGCAAAGAGTCAAAGAGTCGGACACAACTGAGTGACTTCACTTTCACTTTCACTTTCTAACTACCTGGTCTCCCTTTGTTTCTCCTTATTTCCTTCCAGTGATCTTGTAATCTACCATGACATTGTGATATATTAAAAAATATATATATTTGGTCTTCCTCCCCAGCTCCTGGCACTGAGCTCCTAAAACCCCTGAAATTTCCTGAGCAATGTGAGAGGAGTATCTTTTGCTATTCTTAATAAGCCTCTTTCAACTGTACCTGAGTTTATGCAAATGAAGTTATTCTTAGAGGATGGGGACTGGTCACCAGAGGAAACAACCATGTGATTAGAGGGTTGGGACTTTCAGTCCCCCACCTCTGGGATGGGAAGAAGTGCTCGAAACCGAGTTTAGTCATCAGTGGTCAAAAATTTAATCCATCATCCCTATGTAATTGAATCTCCATATAAATCCTTAACAAATGGGTTTGGAGAACTTCCAGGTTAGGTAAACAGTTCAAGATGCTGGGAGGGTGATGCATTTACAGAAGGTGTGGAGGCTCTACATCCCTTCCCACATACCTTGCCCCACGCATTTCTTCCATTTGGCTGCTCCTGAGTTGTAGTCTTTATAATAAACTGACAATAGTAGGCAATGTCCAGTCCTGAATTCAGTGAGCTGCTCTAGCAAATTATGGAACCCAAGGAGGGAGGTGACAGAAACGCTGAAATTATAGCCATTTGGTCAAAAGCCCTGGAAGCCTAGGCTTGCAACTGCATCTGAAATAGGGAGCAGCTTTGTGGGACTGAGCCCTCAATCTGCAGGGTAGTCAGCGTCAGAATTGCTTGACATGGAAGACGCACACATGTGGTGTCAGAAGTGTGAGTACTATTAGAGGTCCACTCTATCTCACAATCTCTGTGATCTTCCAACAGGAGGCTGACACAGTTTTGTTGCTGTTTTCCTCAAGCCCAGAAAGTTCCTGATGCATCAAAGGTGTTCAGAAAATACTTGTATCTGAGTAAAAAGTAAACAAACTCTGCAACTTTGATGTATTAGTAAATCTACAATTGTTCCAAAATACAGTTTATTTAAAAGAATGCTGGAAGGAGGGAGGGAAGGAGAGAGGGAAGGAGAGAAGAATTCCGTGTACACCATATTAACTAAGAGTTTTGGTTACTTCTCTTATACCGAGAAGCACTTCCCCTCTTCCTTTTCCTCCGCACCCCCCTCCGCCGCCCCATCGTCATCATTCTGCCATCACTGAGCCTTCACTGAGACCTGCAGAGCTACCATGCTGTATTGGTTACAAAAGGGGCTGTCACCTGTCTTCAGGGAGCACTATTCCTTGTGCTTGGCACTGTGAAGACTCGAGTTCTACTCCCCTCAATATCTTACAGAATTATTGTAAGAATCAAATGAAATTCTAAGAGTTGCCATAATGGTAAGCACTTAGTGTGTGCCAGCTTCTATGCCAAACACTTTAAGAGCACGCTCTACTTTACTTCTTACAACAGTCTTGTAAGTTGGGATAATAACGTCCCCAGTTTATGGATAAGGTAACTCAGGCTTCCCAAGCACCTTGCTCACGGTCATAGAGCTGGTGAGAAGAAGGCTGGAGCAGGAGACTTGAAGGTGTCTGACTCCAAAGGCCCCATGCATTCCTCTGGCTTGTGATTCCCATGTAACAAGTGTGCAAGAAGTGTGCATAGTTTTGAGTATTTTCATCCCATCCTTCCCTCTTTCCTCCTCCCACTTCCTCCTCCAGCTCTCCGATTAGATCCCAACTAGACTCTGAGAGTTCCCAGATGGGAGCTGCAGAAGAACTGGCAAGCGGGGCTGGGAACGCCCACCACTCCCATTACTGCTGCAAGGAGTCAAGATGGAGAAAGACGTCCAGGAAAGAAAAAGGATGTGATTCTCTGAGAACCCGAGGACTAAGTCAGGCTCACCTTCCCTTCTTCACCTCACCCAGGAGAGCACTGCCAAGGCCACCAACCTTAGGACAACTCCTCTTTGACAGAGAGGCTTTCGATCACTAAGCTGTGCTGCTTCCCAGCTGCACTCGAACAACTGGGTTTCAGACATCTGAATTGTTTTTTTAAACAGCTGGCCCCACCCATTCATTGGTACCAGGCGGGCCCTTGCAGAGGCTGAGTCCAGCCATGATGTGGCCGGGGTATCCAGAAGGCTGGGCAACAGACTATGCTGGGTATACCCAATTGCTGCCCAGCTGGGCCTGGTGGGGAGGCTTTGGGTGGTGTTGCTAGGCAACCTGGGTAATTGGAGAGGCCACGGATTGGGCTTCTGGGCCACAGAGACGAACAGCCTCCTTCATCACATTGCAGACCATCATTATGCCTCATTCCAGAGTCCTGCAGCAATCTCTCTGTGGTTATAGCCTGAAAGAGGGCTTTTTTAGCTACAGAAATTAAGAACCAGCCTTTCCAATTTATGGGTTTGTGGTTGTTTTCTTTTCGCTACATATCCAAGAATACTCTTGAAATAAATAGGCAAAAGATTTTAAAACAAAATAGAAAGTACCTTCACAAATCCCCTTTTCCAAAAGTGTTCCTTATTCCTGAAGCAAAGCACACTTGCCCTCAATTGTGAGGGCACCTAAGGAAGGGACGCTCTTCTTCCTGAGGTCTCTGCACGCCCACTCTGTGTTAAGATTCTTCTTTGGAATCCCACACCTGCGGCTGTGGTTCAAGGTGGGGGACCAAGACTCTGGTCATGTACAAGACCTCTCAGTGGAATAATTTCTTTGTGTCTCTCCCATTCAAAGACTATCATGACTGCCCCTTCCCAATCCACAGAACCACTTTCCCTTGTGGGGTTTTTAGTTTGTTTTTTGTTTTTGTTTCATTCGGCCGTGCCTCAAGGCTTGCAGAATCTTAGTTGCCTGAACGGGGATCGAACTTAGGCCCACAGCAGTAAAAGTACTGAGTCCTAACCACTGGACCATCAGGGAATCCCCATCACTTGTGGTATTTTGATGAATCCTCCTAGCTGCCTTGCAGAGAAGGTGATGCACCCCACTCCAGTACTCTTGCCTGGCAAATCCCATGGGTGGAGGAGCCTGGTAGGCTGCGGTCCATGGGGTCGCGAAGAGTTGGACACGACTGATCGACTTCCCTTTCACTTTTCACTTTCATCCATTGGAGAAGGAAATGGCAACCCACTCCAGTGGTCTTGCCTGGAGAATCCCAGGGACAGGGGAGCCTGGTGGGCTGCCATCTATGGGGTCACAAAGAATCAGACACGACAGAAGTGACTTAGCAGCAGCAGCAGCAGCTGCCTTGTGAAGAAGACACCATTTTTATTCCCATTTTACAGATGAACAACTAAGGCAAAAAGAGGTACCTGTGATTGCACATCAAAAGCAAAGCCAGAGCACTGTCCCATTCTTGAGGCTAGATCCTGAGCCACTCCACTATTAATATACCCACTGCCTCCCCACAGAGCTATTTAAGTACT
Organism: Bison bison bison; assembly: GCF_000754665.1. Classification (NCBI taxonomy): domain Eukaryota; kingdom Metazoa; phylum Chordata; class Mammalia; order Artiodactyla; family Bovidae; genus Bison; species Bison bison. The sequence goes on along the minus strand of NW_011495044.1, from coordinate 5,686,370 downwards.
CTATTATAACATGTTTGTTTTCTATTATAATAAATAATAGTAATAATAATATATACTGTAAAGACCAAAGCTTTATGTTGTATCTCATACTGTCCTCAACACATTTTCCTTGTTGATTGTGATCAGACTTTCAAAGTTGCCACATGCACACTAAGAAATAGAATATGGAAGAAGTCCCAAAGACAGACACACTATTTAACTAGGCTAATGACCTAGCCCGCCAGAGCACAGAGCTAAAGGAAAACTCCCAGATGGTGCCGGTGGTAAAGAACCCACCTGCCAATGCAGGAGACATAAGAGACACAAGTTTGATCCCTGTGTTGGGAAGATCCCCTGGAGGAGGAAATGGCAACCCACTCTAGTACTCTTGCCTGGAGAATGCCATGGACAGAGAAGCCTGGCGGGCTACAGTTCATGGGGTCACACAGAGTCAGACACGACTGAAGTGACTTAGCGTGCAGCACGCAATGACCTAGCCCACCAGAGCACAGGGCTGAAAGAAAACTCCCAACCTCCTTAATTCAAGGAGTTGGCTCTGTTTGATAACATTATGATACTATTTCAGTCCCTTCAGTAAGGAGGCAGAATCACTGCTCTCAGTAGGTATTTGTAGGTATTCTTCAAAAAGGCTTTCACTGCCTCATCTTCAATGTTTCTTAAATAATGGTCCATTGATGATAACCAACTGTGCTGCTTTGCACGGGACTAGGGATATGTGATTTAGGGTGCTAAAATTAGGACAGTCCTGGGCACACCAAGAACAGCTGGTCACCCTGACATAAACCAGCTACAGAATCATCTGAACAAGTCAAGTGGAGATGGCTGGTTCTAATCCTAGAGCAGTGGTTCTTAACCCTGGCTACACATGAGAATTGTCTGAGGAGATTGTAAAGCAGTATTAATATCTGAGCTCACCCCTGATCAGTTGAACTAAGGCCTCTGGAGCTAGGGTGCATTGGGATTTTTTGATGTGCAGCTAAGATTGAAACCCCCTGCCCTAGAAATTTGGATTCTGGGCTGGGGTCTTGCCCAGGAATCTGCCTGTCTTTGTAACAGCTCCCCAGGGGATTCTCATGTACACTATGATTTGATAACCTATGAATTCTTACATGATGTGTAAATTTATTGGACAACATACCCTGAATGCCTTGTATATGCTATACTCTGGAAACACACACAAAAAAACAAAAACAAAACCACCTCCTATTCCCCAGGCCCTCTTTTTTCCTCAGTGGAGAACAAAGACCTATAAATTGTTCCAACACAGTATACAGTAGTCTCCCCTTATCCACAGCAATACAATCCAAGTCCCCAGGGAATATCTGAACCTGTGGGTAGCACCAAATTTCATCTATACAATGGTTTTTCCTATACACACATACCTATGGTAAAGTTTAATTTATAAATTAAACATTAACAATAACTAATAATAAAATAGAATGAAAACAATATTCTGTAATAAAAGTTGTGTGAATGTTGTCATCTTTCTCTCTCTCTCCAAATCTTATTGTACAAATTTAAAGCTGTTTCCATATTAACTAAGCACTTGCCATACATTGTGGCTGTAACTTTTGCGGTTTGAGGTGAGATAGCAAATCTAGCATGAATTTTTTTTTCTTCTTCACAGTTTCATAGATGATTCATTTTTATCTTAGCAGCCTCAGAATGCAATTTGTTTTTCTTACCATTTTTTGTTGTTGTTGTTGGTCACCCCATGTGACTTGTGGAATCTTAGTTCCCTGACCAGGACTCGAACTTGTGCCCCCTACAGTGGAAACACAAGAGTCCTCACCATTGAACCACCAGGGAAGTTCCCTTTTTTCTTTCCTTATTAAGTCAAGTTTCACCTTTTCACTTAAAGGAAGCACTTCACAGCTTATCTACAGCATATCCAAATTGCCAGCATTATTACCCTTGTGCTTTGGAGCCATTAGTAAGTTAAATAAGGGTGACTTTGGCATACCTCAACTGATAACCAAGACTGCAGCTAGATGACTGGGCAGGATACACTAGACAAAGAAATGATTCATGTCCCAGGCCAGATGGAGCAGGACAGCTTGAGATTTCATCAAACTACTCAGAAGAGTACACAACTCAAAATTTATGAATTGTTCATTTTTGGAATTTTCCACTTAATATTTTCAAACCAAGGTTGACCTCAGGTAACTGAAACCAAGGAAAGCAAAATCTCGGGTAAGAAGAGGGCGCTACTAAACTGTGGTTTAGATTTTCAAATGGGTCAGTCTCATCAGGGCAGTTGTGGTTATTCCGTTTCCAGAAGCCCAGTGTAGTAGATTAAAGATGGAGCATATTACTTGCTGTTTCTCCACTAAAAGGTGGTTTTGTTTCCCCACCTTGAATCTGGGCCAGACCTGTGACTAATTTTGACTGATAGCATGAGGCAGAAGTAGTGCCAGATACCTCCAAGGCCAGGCCTGCCGAGATCTGCAGCCCTGCTTCTGTTCCTCTTGGAATGTCCCCTCTTTGAGATGTGACATCATATAAGAAGAATGAGCTCTGAGGAGTGATTTGTTATATAGCAATAGTTACCAGCGCCCCTCATCAGAGCCAGAGGACAACATGACATTCCACACCATTCTGCCTTCCCTTTAACACCATTCACCTTCACACCCCCTCAGCAGAGTAGACAGCAGCTGTCTCACCTGAAAGGGCCTCTCAGTTAATCTCCATCTCTGTTTCCATTCCTGCCCCCCTTCCAAAACAAAACACAATCAACTGTCTGCTTAAAATCCTTTAGTAGGGGGCTTTCCTGGTGGTCCAGTGGTTAGGAGTCCACCTTGCAATGCAGGGGACACTGTTCAATCCTTGGTCTGGGAGCATCTCTCATGCCCTGGAGCAACTGGGCCTATGTGTCACAACTACTGAGCCCTGTGTGGCTTCTACTGAAGCCCACGCACTAGAGTCCATGCTCTGCAACAAGAGAAGCCGCCTCAATGAGAAGTCCCCACAAAGCAGCTAGAGAGCAGCCCCTGCTCACTGCAACTAAAGAAAGCCCACGCACAGCAACAAAGACCCAGCACAGCCAAAATACACAAAGAAATAAAACCCTTCAGAGTTTCCCATTGTCTTCAAGGTAAATACAGGATCCTTGGCATGGCTGGTAAATCCTGCACCACCTAGCTCCAGCCTTCTTTTAACCTGCTACTACTCTCCCCACATCTCTGTGCTGCAACCACAGGGGCTTCTTTCTGTCTCAAGCACACACCAAGCTCTCTCCTGTCTCAGGGTCTTTGCACTTGCTGTTGCCCCTACCTAACCCTTTCTCCTCCCCACCCCCCCACCCCCCAAACCCCAGCACATACACTCAAGGCTAGCTCTTTTTCTGGCCTCTCTGTAGTGGCAGCCCAACCTCTGCCCACCCCATATACTCTATCACATCCCCCTTCTAATTCACTTTCAGCACTTAACTATCTAAAAATACCTGGTTTGGGAATTTCCCTGGTGGTCTAGCGGTTAAAAATCTACCTTCCAATGCAGGGTACATGGGTTCAAGCCCTGGGCAGAGAACTAAGGTTCCACATTGGTTGGTTGGTTGGTTTAGTCACTAAGTCGTGTCCAACTCTTGCAACTCCCTGGACTTTCACCCACCAGGCTCCTCTGTCCATGGGATTTTCCAGGCAAGAATACTAGAGTGGATTGCCATTTCCTTCTCCAGGGGATCTTCCCGACCCAGGAATCGAACCCGGGTCTCCTGCATTGCAGGCAGATTCTTTACTGACTGGGCTATAAGGGAAGACTCCACGCCCCACAGGGCAACTAAGCCCGTATGCCACAACTACAGAGCCCACACACTGCAGCTACTGAGCCGGAGCTCTGGAGCCCACGTGTGCAACAAACTGAAGCTCACATACCACAGTCAGTATTGATCCCGCGTGCCACAAAACGATCTCCGGTATGACAACTAAGACTCAGTGTTGCTGCTGTTGTTTTCAATCGCTAAGTTGTGTCCGGCTCTTTGCAACCCCACGGACTGGAGCAAGCAAGCCAGGCTTCCCTGTCCTTCACTATTTCCCAGCGTTTACTCAAATTCATGTCCGTTGGTAATGCTATCTAACCATCTCATCCTCTACCATTCTCTTCTCCTTTCGCGGCCTAAGATTTGATGTAGTCAAATAAATATGTAAAAATAAAAATCTGGTGTGTTTATCTGTTGTTTGTCTCTTTCTACTAGAATATAAGCTCCAGGGAAGTAGGAAATTTTCTTTTTTATCCTATCTAATGGTGCTTACTGTTTGCTGAATAAACCACTAAGTGAGTAGAAGAAGAAAGAAGGGGGAAATTTGGAAAGAACACTGAATTGTTACACTCGGAAAACCCTGGTTCTTGCTCCAGTTCTACCCCCTGCTTATCTCCAGATGAGCCACTTCACCTCACCTGATCAGTCCCCACTGTGATGCCCTGGACAATGATGTTGTGTGTGCCACACACCTGCAGTGTTCACATTTGTTGCTCATGAAGCCCCATAAGAATTTCGGACAAGCTATGTTACTCTCATACATTTTTAAGTCAACAATAAATTATTTCTCACAAATTAAAATCAGTTGCAAAATAGAACTTTCTAGCATAGTCTTTATTAGAGACATGCTTTAGATATGTCTTCCTCTAAACCTTGGAGCTACAGATTTAGCTTGCTCAGTGTATGGAAAATGTCTGCCATATAATCCAATTGTCAAAACCAGTCCTCACTGTCAAATCGATCAGCCAAACCAGAATAATCTTCTGTCTGTAAGAGAATCCGCCTTCATTCTTTTCTTCCTTGTTACCTCTAATTAATTTTTTACTGAGGTATAGTTGACTTGTGGTACTATGTTAGTTTCAGGTGTACAACATAGTAATTCAAAATTTTTATAGGTTATACTCCATTTAAAGCTGTTATAAAATATTGGCCATTTTCCTTGTGCTATATAAGATATCCTTGTAGCTTGTTTATTTTACACATAGTAGCCTGAACCTCTCAGTCTCCCACTCCTATCCTGCCCCATCCCTTTCTCTCTCCCCACTGGTAACCACTAGTTTTGGTCTTACTGAGCGCCTAGCAATTCTAGCTCCCACCCTGCACTAGGCCTTTTCATGAGCATCTCTCTCTGTTAGAACATCTTCCCTCCCCAGTTTGTTTTCCTGGCCAAGTCCTAACACCCCCTCCAAGACTCTGTCCTAACATTTCCTCTGCAAAGCCTTATTAAGCCTCTACTAGGCACCTGCCATTGTGCTAAGCAAGGGATACAGTAACGAATAAAGCAGACGTGGAAGAATTAAATGCCCCTTAGGGTACCACTGTCTTCTTTGTATTATCACTGTCTCCTCCACAAGGCTGTGAAAGCCCTGAAGATAGAACTTGTTTTATTCATCTTTTAAAGTTATGTCTTTATTCACATTTGGCTGTGCTGGGTCTTCGTTGCTGCATGGGCTGTTCTCTAGTTGTGCTGTGCAGGCTTCTCACTGCGGTGGCTTCTCCTGCTGTAAAGCATGGGATTTAGGGCGAGTGGGCTTCAGTACTTTCAGCTCTCGGGCTCTAGAGCATAGGCTCAATAACTGTGGCTGCTCCACAGCATGTGGGATCTTCCCAGATCAGGAATTGAACCCGTGTATCCTGCATTGGCAGGCGTATTCTTTACCACTGAGTCACCAGGGAAGACCTATTTTATTCATCTTTGAATCCCTATTAGGGAACCCACAGAACGAATCAGATTATGTTTGTTGAATTAACTAACGAAAGATTCCTCGAACATTTCTGTATCAGGAACATACAGGGTGCTCACTATAAGCTGTGAACATATACATAGGACCAACGGAGCACACGACTGAATGAATGAAGTATGAATGGGTGACTGAATGAACAAATCAGGGAAGGACTGGGTTCTTTCCCACTTGGATGAAGCAGCCCAGAGCAGGAGATGTACTGATGTACGGCAAGTGAGAAGCCAGTGTCTAGGAAGCTGGGAGAAGGCTGATGGCCTTTTGTTCTTTCTGATACACAGAAATTTGAAGGACAATAAGGATTTGAACAAAGTGTGGAATCCAGAGTCTGACCTAGATTTGAATTCTGGATCCACTACTTATTATTAGCCATGTGACCGTAGGGAAATCCCTTTGTCTGTTTGTATCTTCGTGTTCTCAAATGTAAAATGGGGCTGAGGAAAATATAATAGGGTTATGATTAAATTAGATTACGCATTTAAAAGGCTGTAACCTGAGGCCAAGGGAACATTTCATTCAAAGATGGGCTCAATAAAGGACAGAAATGGTATGGACCTAACAGAAGCAGAACATATTAAGAAGAGGTGGCAAGAATACACAGAAGAACTGCACAAAAAAGATCTTTATGACCCAGATAATCACGATGGTGTGATCACTGACCTAGAGCCAGACATCCTGGAATGTGAAGTCAAGTGGGCCTTAGAAAGCATCACTACGAACAAAGCTAGTGGAGGTGATGGAATTCCAGTTGAGCTATTTCAAATCCTGAAAGATGATGCTGTGAAAGTGCTGCACTCAATATGCCAGCAAATTTGGAGAACTCAGCAGTGGCCACAGGACTGGAAAAGGTCAGTTTTCATTCCAATCCCAAAGAAAGGCAATACCAAAGAATGCTCAAACTACCGCACAATTGCATTCATCTCAACACGCTAGTAAAGTAATGCTCAAAATTCTCCAAGCCAGGCTTCAGCAATATGTAAACCGTGAACTTCCTGATGGTCAAGCTGGTTTTAGAAAAGGCAGAGGAACCAGAGATCAAATTGCCAACATCCACTGGATCATGGAAAAAGCAAGAGAGTTCCAGAAAAACATCTATTTCTGCTTTATTGTCTATGCCAAAGCCTTTGACTGTGTGGATCACAATAAACTGTGGAAAATTCTGAAAGAGATGGGAATACCAGACCACCTGATCTGCCTCTTGAGAAATCTGTATGCAGGTC